>NW_015536519.1:195936-207824 GCF_001515605.1 Sinocyclocheilus anshuiensis | reverse complement strand
GGTGGATGGATTATCTCGGCAAAGGAGAAGTGCTCACTAACACAGATTTAGACAGATTTGTGAACAATATTTGAGAGAAATAGGCCTTTTGTGTACATAGAAAAAGTCTTAGATCTTTGAGTTCAGCTCATGAAAAATGGGGGCAAAAACAAAAGTGTTGCGTTTATAATTTTGTTCAGTGTATATGTATATATAAGAGCTTTGTTGCTCTTTTGTTAGTTTTGACTGCTTTTATTGTCCTCATTTTTAAGTCGCTTTGGATAAAAGTGTCTGCTAAATGACTAAATTTAAATATAAACGCAAGTCATTGATTGGTCCATCCTGACCATTAATGAGAAAAGTAACCACTGTCACGTGAGTATGTTAAATTATTTGTACTTTTATATCCAAGCCGAGAAACAATATTTAAGGGTGTTGCTGCAACTACGGGCACTTTTAAGTTCCAGCAATGACATTTTAGATTTATGTTAACATTTGTCATATGATGCTTTATAAATATATTAACAGTGTCATTACACACCTTGACAAAAATATAATTATTGATTAATGTGATTTAATATAAAATTATGAAGCATTTATATATCATTTTTGTTCATGTGCCACAACTCTGGTCACAATGTTGAGATATGTAAAATAAGCTAATGGAATTACAATTTGACATTATTTCAAATGGAATTGTTTAATATACATATTAATTTACAGTATCTTAATTTTTTTTGTATTATTTATTGATAATTATTATGATTTTTTTCAACTAAATGTGCCTGTCCCACACTTTTGAGTCCTTACCGCAACAATGAAAAAAGGCTTTTATTATGATACGTTATCAAAGACAAACAAGTCTGGTTTCTATGGAAACAGAAATTAGCACATGAGCACATTGCTGACAGATTGGGCCACCTCACTACCTCACTCACAAGATCCCAAAAATATAAGGTAAATATAATCTTTTCTGTGTCAGTATTTATTATGTGTCCTTACTAGAGCCCTGCATTTCAGCCCGGGCCCGATGGGCCCCATGACCACTATCTTTCTTTCATCTCTTCTGATAAATTTTCAGTCAAATCGTTTTCTGTGTGCTAGATCAGAGCTAGAGCCCTGCATTTCAGCCCGGGCCCGATGGGCCCCGACTTTTTTACGCCCCTCGGACCGGGCTTCGGGCCAATTTTCACGTCATAGTTCAGACGCGGGCCGGTGCCACGTTTAACCGTGCGTTCACACCGCCGCTGGCGAGAGCGCCAAAGTGGCCGGAAGTCATTCATTTTTAATGTGAGCCGGCGGCACGTCTTGGACGGTGAGGCTCTCGAGGAGAGTTGAAGTCAGGTCAACTCTGGCCATGTTCACACAGCAGTAGAATATGGTTGTCAGTCCTGTTTTTGAGTCTTTAATACGGTTACGTTCACACACAGTTCGGTTATTTACGGGCGTGACAACCGCATTCTGTAACCGAACTTACACCTGTACATTTTCAGGACTCACAACCGCATTCTCGGAACACACGTGCTGTGTGAACGGAAACGAACTGGACAACTATTTGTCTGTCACGTCATACAGTGTGAGAGAGAGCCGCTCTGCCACACAAACGCGTGTCTAACGTGTGTTACATGTTTTCATGTGTGTTTTCCGCAGTGGTGGAAAGAGTACTGAAAATTTGTACTTAAGTACAAGTACTCCAAAAATATTCATATCAAAGATCTATGTGGATAATAGCTACTTTGAACAAAACCCACTTTTATCTTATTGACAGAGTACGTGAATTAGTGGTCATGATACAGAAATTTACCCGTGTACCCGTGAACCAGAAGAACTGACTTCAGTGTTGTGATGTATTTCCAAGTGAAACGGAATATTGAATAAAGGGCGGGGTTTTATTGTGGTGCACCTCCACTCCACCTCTTTCTCATAGCAGATTCATGGTTGGATAGGAGTGGTTATGAATATCTGCTTGTTATGTCTGACATCATGCTTCACCGCGTCTGAGTCCTAACGCTCTGCCAGATGCCACAAGAAAACAACAAACTGTGCATGTACACACTGTGTAGAGGTTAAAAAGATCAAAGATCAAAATGATCATATAAATGACGGAATCAATGTGATTCAACTGTAATAAAAAAGAAAAAAAGAGTTAAACTCGATATGATTTAAGTGTAATTGTTGAGTGTCCACTAGGGGGAGATCGAAGGTTGCAGGTTGTGGCTGACGCGAGCTGTGCTGTGCGTCACAGCCAATACAGACTGACGCAGAGACAACAGCACGAGTCCGTGTCTTCATTTATTAATGTCTATTTTCCCCCTTTATCAGGTATGAAATACATAACAGTGTATTTTCATAATGAGTTAAAGTGATATAGTAGTCATGAGACTGGTTATTTCCGTGAATATATGCAAAAGCATGGTGTTTGATGCAAACAAAGACTGTAATGTTACCTATGCTAATCGGCATGCTTAACATGCTAAACATTAGGGTGGAGAAAACTAAATGAGACGTATCTCACAGTGGTTTAAGTGGAACAGAAGGGTATATTTCTAAAATGTCAATTGAAAGTGAATGTTATGCGTAATGAAGCTCGTTTTTTGTGTATTTCATAATGAGTTCAGTGTTTTATAATGGATTGTTGAAATAGTGTTTTATCGAGTTGGAACTTTGAATTGTTTTCTCATTCTGAATCGTTACTGAAGAATCAATTGATATTGAACACAAAAGAACTGTATTGTTATCATCACAAGGGAATAACTCATTTATTTTGCAACATTTTGCAGTTGAAAGAGGACACAGACAGAAATGTGTTAAGTTATGAATGTTATAGAAGAAGTGATGTATTTGTATTATTGGCTTCAGACACATATTGATGTGATTTAATGTACTGATGTATTCATTTATTCACAGTTCTGTTATTCAAGTAATATCTGTTGATGAAAGAGACATGTCACAGCCAATACAGACTGACGCAGAGACAACAGCACGAGTCCGTGTCTTCATTTATTAATGTCTATTTTCCACCTTTATCAGGTATGAAATACATAACAGTGTATTTTCATAATGAACTCCTCCTGTGTTTGATGCAAACAAAGACTGTAATGTTACCTATGCTAATCGGCATGCTTAACATGCTAAACATTAGGGTGGAGAGAACTAAATGAGACATATCTCACAGTGGTTTAAGTGGAACAGAAGGGTATATTTCTAAAATGTCAATTGAAAGTGAATGTTATGCGTAATGAAGCTAGTTTTTTGTGTATTTCATCATGAGTTCAGTGTTTTATAATGGATTGTTGAAATAGTGTTTTATCGAGTTGGAACTTTGAATTGTTTTCTCATTCTGAATCGTTACTGAAGAATCAATTGATATTGAACACAAAAGAACTGTATTGTTATCATCACAAGGGAATAACTCATTTATTTTGCAACATTTTGCAGTTGAAAGAGGACACAGACAGAAATGTGTTAAGTTATGAATGTTATAGAAGAAGTGATGTATTTGTATTATTGGCTTCAGACACATATTGATGTGATTTAATGTACTGATGTATTCATTTATTAACAGTTCTGTTATTCAAGTAATATTTTTTGATGAAAAAGAGACATCAGACAGCCAATACAGACTGATGCAGAGACAACAGCACGAGTCCGTGTCTTCATCCAGAGCGGAAGCGACGGCAGAATTTTTTTTTTCCAGTGTATTGACTTGCATGGTTCAATTGTTCACCACAAGACTAGTAATGTGCACTAAAAACGTAAGTATGGTCATTTTTCATTCCATGACGACTTGGTAATCATTTTCAATACCATTGGCAAAACTACCACATACTGTATACTATATGACCCCTTTAAGAGCCATATACAGTATGTTAAGCCTATTTATGTAGATAAATGAAACATCAGATGGCTTTGACCTGTAATGACTGTACAATGTAGTGATGCAGTTAGACAGACTAGGATATTTATATGTACAAAAATCAGACAAATATCCTATTCCAAAACATTTCTAGCATAAACTTACATTGTAAAGAAATTAAAGTTCCATCTTTGATTGTTGAAAAACTTTCTGGTGCATTTCACTTACAGCCAATAAAATTTCCAGTAGGATTTTCATCGGTCAGGCGTGGATCTATTCTGATAGCTGATAACTTTTGACAAAGTTTAATCCAGGAGCAAAGATAAATAATTTCTACTTTAAAAGCACGGAGAGATCTGTTTCGACCTCACTCTGACCGTCACTACGGTCTTAATAGAATGATAACCTTCGTTCCGCCTTCTCTCGAGACCTTATGTAAACAAAGTCATGCCCATGACCCTGGAGGCGGAGCTTACCGCACTATAAAAAGTGGGATGAACTTCCGGCTCATTCTCTTACTCAATTTAGTCAAATTACCATTGACTACTGTTTGCAGTTTGTGGGTTTTATTTTGGATCTTCAGAGTATGTTCGCTTACTAGTGAAGGTCAATTTTTCTAGTTGCATTTAATAAACCCTTACTAATGCCACGATCATTGGGGATTAGTATAAGCCTTCTGAGTACGTTCGCGTTTTTGTTGGCTTAATTTACTGCAGTTGCAATAGCGACCATGTCATCTCAGTGCCGCCGGTTTTGTAAATCAGCAATGGAACCCCTGTGATGGACACCGGGATGCCCCTCATGTCTAGGGATTGCTCACCTGACAGGGGATATGGATAATCCTTGCAGTGCAGCTTGTGAGAGTGGTCTAAGGTGCTGGATTAGGCTCCAGTCTCTTTGGGGGCGTGGGTTTGAATCCCACCGCTGCCAGCAGTGGTTTAAGCAAGCCCTGCATGTACTCGAAAAAGGAGCACACTTACCCTGGCAGCAGCCAGGCCCGCCAGAGACATACAAGTCAAACAAGATGCGTTGTCCTCTCCCACAGCCGATCACCTGTTTTATAAGGCAGGGTGACTCAGTCCTGCTCCTGGGCCCCGTCCTGCCTAGAGAGGACCGACTCTGTCATGTGAACCGGATTCGCAGCATGGTAGAAAGAGGGAATGCTCTTTAGGTGGTCATGATCATAAGTGTGCTCGCAAACATTGCGTGACCACCAGTATGACTACAATTTCAAACCAACAAGTCATAAGTGTGTGGATAAACCAACCACTGCTCCACCAACAGAAAGTACAAATGTACATCTTAAGATTCTGACTACTCTTCAGAGCTTATCTCAGAGAATGGACAGATTTGAGGCTCATCATTCCTTTTCCTGATCCATTTCTTCGCCCGGCCAGGAAAGAATTCCGCCACCTGTGCCTCGGGGAGAAGAGGCCGTAGATGAAGATGTGCTGCCTATTTTTGCCCCCAACTCACTGTTAGATAGTGGGCATCAATCAGAATGGGGAGACTCCCATTCAGATGCTGCAGAGGTGAGGAATTACCAGGGGCCTCATGTATAAACGTTGCATATGCACAAAATAGAAATGTGTGTACGCTGTTTTCCACGCACGTATCTGGATTTATAAAAATGCTCGTTAACCAGTAGACACTGGATTTGAGGATATGCCACCAGATGAGCAGGCAATAGCATCATGGACAGCTTTGGGACTGGCCCCTGTCTTGGCTAATCCATGCTGTCCTGGCAAGGAGTGTACTAAGGCTGACTGCCTGATTTCTCACTGTTTATGCTGCTGCATATGCAGCTCATATGGGTAATGCTTTGGTTATTCTCATGGCGGCCTTATAGAAAACAGTGTGTGTGGAAGATCAAGATTCCAAAATGTTGATTGATTCAGCTTTGGTAGAGCATTCACAACAAACACGTGATGTAAGTGAGGTTATGTCATCAGCTGTCTTATGTCACAGGCAGATATGGCTGGCTCAGACTTCTTTTGCCATAAGGAGCAAACTGATGAATTTACCAGTAATGTCTGGTCATGTCTTTCATCCAGATTCTCAGGAAATGTTGGACAGACCTGAGCATTCATACATTGAAGGAGACTGTTCAAAGGGCTTGCGCCAATTCCCCGGCCTTTAAACAAAGGTTTAAAACACCTCAAAGGCCGCAATGGCCTGCCTGATATTGACATGATGTGGTGGCCCTGCTGGTGTCCAAGAACATAGCTTTCATATCAACAGTCAGATTCCCACCTCACTTCCCCGAAGGGTTGTCCTTGGTAACTCATGGGTACCAACTGCAGTTTTACCTACCTTTTCAGGGGTCCAAATGACTATTGTCAAGGATACCCTTTTTGGAGCCAGTATTGGTGGAGGAAGTTCAAAGTGTGTTGAAAAAAGAGCCATTTCAGAGGTGCCTCACAGCGCACAGCAAAAGGGGGTAACTCCACACTTGGGAAAAAATGGGTGGTTATCGGCCCATTCCCAACCTCATGAGTCTCAAATTATACTTAAAGGTACTCTCATTCAAAATGATTCACAGGCCTTAGCCCCCCTTCAGTTACAGGGTATCAAAATTCTTCCATATCTAGACAATTGGTTGATCTGCATCACCACTCTAAATCAAGGAGTAATTGACACAGAGAAAGTACTGGCCCATATTCAATCCCTTGGTTCCACTGTAAACTGGAAGAACAGCAGTCTTCAGCCTCGACAACAAGTGAACTTTCTCGGGATCCATTTTTATTCTGTGACAATGAATGCACGTCTCACCTCAGAGGGCCAACAGTCTGGGAAAAGCATTAAGACATTTCCAGTCAGGAAAACTGACTGCGCAGGTGAATGCGCACAAATTACAGAAGTTGTTTTGGCTGATAGCAGCAGCATCAGTGGTGATCCTTCTGGGCCTGTTTAGAGCGCGTGACATACAGTGTTGGTTTAATTCATTTCATCTCCATCCAGTAAAGACAAAGGAGTAAAGCTGTTGGTGACACAGTTCTGCATGAAGGCTCTGCTCCCCTGGAGGAACAGAGACTTTCTTCTCAGAGGAGTTCCACTAGGAGTTATTCCTCACAGAAGAGCAGTGATCACCACAGATGCATCACTGACAGGCTGGAGAGCTGTCTGGGAGGGCTGGTCATTTAGGGGCACGTGGAAGCTCCATTGGTCTTTGGAACACACAAATGTGCTCAAACTAAAGGCAGTTTCTTGCCTCAAGGGGTTGCTACAGTTCATTCATCACAAGCATGTGTTAGTGAGAACAGGCAGCACCTCTGTGGTGTATCTCATAATTCACCAGGGTGGGACGAAGTCGCTATGCTGTGCAGTCTCCAGGTGACTAAGTAGCTACTGACTTGGGCATTGCCCCGTCTAGCATCTCTGAGAACAATTCACATCCCAGTTGTGGCAGCCGATATCCTGTCCAGGACAGGACCTCTCCCAGGAGAGTGGCGCTTACAGCCAAAGTAGTGGGTCAAATTTGAACCCGTTATGGGGAAGCCCAGATCGATTTTTATGCATCCAGGGAAACAACTCATTGGTTCCTCAAGTCATTCAGAGGATCAAGGAAGGTCATTACTCTGTGCTGATGGTGGCTCCATGCTGGCCAGGAAGGCCATGGTTCCAGACCTAATTCGACTGATACAGGGCTGCCCATGGCAGCTGCCAGCTCGAACGGATCTTCTGTCACAGACAGACGGACAGATTTGGCATCCAAACCTGAGTGCTCTGCACTTGTGGGTATGGTCTCTGTGGAGTCTGTCTCTCAACAGTTAGATTACACACGAGACACTGAGCAATGCTAGAGTCCCATCTATTCGGGCCAATTATTCTCTAAGCTGGAATTTTTTTTTTCAAACTGGTGTCTGAACACTAAGGTGGACTCAGTTCTCTGCCACTTGTCCTTCTTTTTTACAGTTTCAACTGGATCAAGGCAAGGCAGCCAGTACAAAGGGTTATGCCTTGGTTATTTCAGCATTTCATGAAGGGCCAATGACCAGCTATTAGGCCGACTTCCTTTAATAAGTAAGTTTCCAAAGGGAGTTGACCTGTGTCCAGACCGTACTCTGCGGACACCAAGTTCGGACTTGCCTCTTGTATTTAACTCTTTCACTAAGTCCCAGTATGGGCCTATTGTGAAAACAGATTGAAATATGTCTCTCTAAATGGATTTTCTCTTGGCTCTCTGCTAAGCATGTAGGAGAGCTCTGTGCTCTCTTTGTTAGTGGAGATTGTTAGCGGTGGAAGGCAGATGGCACGGGATTGTCACTTAGCCTAACCCTGCATTTTTGCCAAAAGTATTTAAGCCCCAGTTACAATTTAGGTACTGGAGGTGGTTCAATGTTAACCATTTCCTCACATGCAGAACAGTAGCAGTTACTTAACCTGTGTTCAGTGAGGGCATTGCGTACTATGTAATTATACTCAGTCTTTGAGGAAAGCTAATCTTCAGCTTTTTTTCTACTACAGTAAGGCCAGGCAGGGGTTGCCGCTGTCTAAACAGCATTTGTCACATTGGGTAGTAGATGTTATTTCTCATACCTATGCTGAAAAGGGGTTTTTCGGTTCCTACAGGAATACGAGCCCACTCCCACGATGAACCACAACCCCACTGCACTAAAAGGAGTTCTGTGGGAGATATAGTGTGGCAACTTCATGGTCTACTACATCATGTACACTATTGAGATTTATAGAATTAATGTAACCGTGCAGCACCTGTGAGCACTGCAGTTCTGATGTCTGTTGCCCAGCGAGATTTAGGAAAATCTAATTCTTCTGTTCCTCGCGACCCTTTTGGTATAGGTCATCCTATTAAGACCGAAGTGATGGTCAGAGTGAGGTCGAAACAGATCGTAAGTTCTGAATATAACTATGGATCTGTGAGACCGAAGGATAACCGTCACTATCCTTGTCGCTCAGAACACTAGGCGTTCAAGGTAAGAAAATGAGCCGGAAGTTCATCCCGCTTTTTATAGTGCGGGAAGCTCCGCCTCCAGGGTCATGGGCATGACTTGTTTACATAAGGTCTCGAGAGAAGGCAGAACGTAGGTTATCATTCTATTAAGACCGTAGTGACGGTCATCCTTCGGTCTCACAGATCCATAGTTATATTCAGAACTTACGATCGCGATTGCACACAGTCTGCGCACAAGCAATATCGAAATGAAAGGACAGGCAGTTAATTTGTATAAGTTAGGCCTATTTAAGAGCTCGCATCCAGTTTTCTGCGATTAACGTGACTGTTCTCATGTTACAATAAAGCGCTCACCACATTTGCACGGGAATGATTAAAATTATGCGGAATATCTGCAATCTTGCGCGGACATTCAGACAGGAGGCGGATGCGTGTCAAACTCGCTGTCGGAGAGGAAAGAGAGACGCAGCTTGTATCGGTGTAGGCTATATACGGTAGATACTGTGAAAAATGAGTAATGGAACCGTGTCAGATATTTCAGTATCGGTATCAAAATATAGATATTTATGATAACACTACCTTGTAGTTTGTTTCTCCAAACTTTGAGTGCATAAATTACGCTGAGCTCTCTCTCTCTGTCTGCAGCGGTGGCTTCTCCTCGTTCAGATATCAGGGCTTTTATTGGTCCCTTCACGATTGGATATCTTTATTGGCTACTGAAGTGTCGTCAAAGGTTTGAATATCAATTCAAATTGTGGGCGTACTCAGTAACGAACTATGATTTAAAAGTAACGAAGTAGATTATTTTGCTTAATTTGTACTTAAGTACAAGTAAAAGTACAGCTTTAAAAATATACTCAAAAAAGTACAAGTACCCAAAAAAACTACTTAATTACAGTAACGTGAGTAGTTGTAATTCGTTACCTCCACCACTGGATATCGTCGACTTGAATGCACAGATAGTATGTAAACTGAACTGAGCTGGATGATGACATCACTGAATTCAATGATGAACTGCCTTTAACTGAAAATTGAGTGTTTACTATTATCATTTTGCATTATTGACACGCTATTTTCCTAATTAATGCTGTACAGTTGCTTTGACACAATCTGTATTGTTAAAAGCGCTATATAAATAAAGGTTGACTTGACTATGTTTGCTGGTAAGATGTGCTTGACAGATTGTGGTGTGGAAAATTGTGCACTGATGGTTTTCATTTTATTAATGAAGAACGTGGCAAAGTCGTCAGCTGTTAGAGTTGATGAAAGAGGGGGAGGAGGATGACAAAGGAGGGAGGAAAATGTTTTAAAGAGCATGTGAGAGTTAGACGAATTGTTAATTTTGTTATGGTAGTATGTCCTTTTAGCAGTGGAGACATTAGCAGAGAAGGAAGAGAGGAGTGACTGATACACATTAAGGTCAGTAGGACTAAAGTTTTTGAGTCAATTGTTCAATTACTTAGGGTTACTTGAAAAAGGGGGGAGGTACATATTAAAGAGCTGTAATTCCTTAACCTTTCCTCCAATTTTGATGAACTGAAAATTAAAGCTCAGAGTGTGCACTTTAAGCCCGTATTCATTATATACAGTAACTCTAACCTGGATATGTTTTGGTCAGCAGCTAAAATAATAAAAAACTGTGCCTGTGTTCAAATATATATGGACCTAACTGTATATATTATGTGTTCATTGAAGAAAACACAGCAAGTTTAGTGGAGAGAGAGAGGTGAGTGATGAAGACAAGGTGTGTTATGTGATCCACATTTAAACAAGTCGTCCTCCATAGCTCTTATTGTACTCTTATTATAATGTGCACTTTTTTAATGTGAATATTTTTGAAGGACATTATTGTGTTTGTGATTCCGTTCGGTGACAGTAGAATAGTTTGTGCAGAAATTTTGTGCTATACCATTTTCTCCTCCGCTGTTGCTCTCAAATCTCATTCAAATTGTGCATAAACATGGGCCACAACAGGTTTTTATTAATTTTCCAAGAAACCGGACAGTAGATGGAGCCGTTATACAGTCATCGACATCTAGGGACTGGTTTGCTGAAAAGAGAATCCGGATGAACGAATACAATCAAAATAGGAGTTAAATAGGATAAACAAATGTCTAGAAAATTATTGTTCAAATGACCAGTGATCAACTGACACGTCAACCTAAATTCAAGGTTATAATAAAATGGTTTGCTGAAAAGGCCATTGGCAGTAATCGTGGTCTTCAGCAGTTCTATACGGGTTGTTGGGAAGGAATGACCAATCACCGCGTACGTCAGTAACTTTCAGTTCTGGATTGCATGAGGTTTCTCCAGAATACTGACTGAAATTTACTTTGTTTGGTATCATTTGAAATGACTCCATGCGACTTGTACAATGGTCCAAATTAGGCATGGGCCGATTACTGGTTTCAAGGTATACCGCGATTTGAAAATTTCACGGTTTCAAAACCACTAATATTTTCCGTTATACCATTCCTGCGGTATGCACTGTTTTTCATGTCTCCTAAAAGACTGAAAGTGTAGGAATCCCTCAGGTTGAGTGCACTGTAGAGAGTAATCTCACGACCCTCCTCCTCCTGTTGGTGCGAGCGAGCGGTCAGTGATGTGTGTGTAGGATGGCCGAACTTAAGGAGCTGCCCCTGGAACTTACGCGATCCGCAACCGGCCGTTTTTTGTCTTATTGCATTTCGTCTCTGTTCTGGACTTGCACAAACTGCGTTGCAATGCAATCTTTTTCCAAAATGCCATTTATGTGAAAATATGAAGTCTGTAAACGCCCGTTAACACAGGCCAGAGACGCTGAAGACGGACTCACAGAGAAAAATACTGTAGCAAGCAGATCACTCACTGTTCATGATGTATGACCTAGTGGAAGAAAATCCTCAATACTGATTTGGGGGTTTATGTGAATGTGCTTCTGAGGGGAACTGACTGTCTTTAGAAAAGTTTACGTGTATTTTCTTTTCATCTCGTCTCTGTATAGTTCATATTAAAGCAGTGTTTCAGCGCATTGCTGCTTTGTTTACAGTGGTAACCAAGGAAACGCTGTTTCTGGTGTTCCAGAAGCTCCTCCTGCTGTCAGAGAGTGAATCTGCGTCTCATTCAGAGCTTCTGCTGTTTGCTTCGTTCAGGCATGTAGTA
>NW_015536519.1:181252-187444 GCF_001515605.1 Sinocyclocheilus anshuiensis | reverse complement strand
TTTTACCCAGTCATTTAAAAATAACACATTTTAGAGCTGTAACGACAATACCGTGATACCGTGACACCGTGATATTTTTGCTTAAGGTTATCATACCATCAAAATCTCATACCGGCCCATTCCTAGTCCCAATCTTACAAGAAGTACGCTTAAAGGTAATACAGATCCTAAGAGTTTAGAGATATTTTGCTCACTTTAGAGGGTGTGCCCTTTCCCAGTGTCTTTCATGCAAATTATCATCTGTTCCTATTATGTGGGTATGCACGTAGAGGAATTGTCCTGTGTGTGATTTATTTATTTTAGCCTGTAGGTGGAGTCTGATCCTTGAAAGCGTAGTGACGTCATTGGATTTCTACTATAAAAACTTTGATGGCGTTGATGGCAGCTCTCGCTCTTTCTTTGTTTTCTGGGTCTCTCTTGCCTCATGGTGAGATCGCTCATCTCCTCTCATCTCCTCTCCTTGCAGGAGTGATCCTGTTTTTATTATATTTTGACTTTGGATTGTTTTTTTTGTTTTTTTATTGATGGGATCGTTTTGTTTAACCAATTTTCGAATTCTATTTTACATATGTTTTTTGTCTTTTCAGTAATGGGTAGTGGATTTATTTTTCTTAGTTTCACGTTTTGCTATTTATTTAGATCTAGTGAGGAAACAGTGGCCCACAAGACTCACCTACTTTATTTTCCCTTGGGAGTTAGGTAAGGTCTCTCTAGGTGGTTAGGTGTAGTCAAGGTTTTCTGTTTTCCCTAGCTGCACTACCTGTTTAATGTTATTATTTGTGTTAAGCTTTTGTTAATTTTAGTATGTTTCTGCATTTGTATTAATTGTTGTTTGTTCTTTTGTGGTGCCTTTGGATTAAATCTTATGGCATAAAAAGACGTCAAATCTTCATTCAGTCATCTGTGAGTTTTTCATATGTTCGGCCCTTGTCTCTCTGATTAGATCTAACGAGCTGAAGTTGGTTTTGGGTCGTAACAGTCCCCAAAAGGTGTACACTCTCAATGTTTAGGACTTGATCAATGCAAATTCCAGTTGTTAGTTTCTGTCTTCACTTGGAGGATGTTTGCTTTGGTCTGAGTACTTAAGGAAATGATGCAAGAAGATCTGTGCGCTTCTGTAGCCAGATGAGCTGTAAAGGGCTAAAAGGGAATTTCCGTTTAGCTCAACTGAATGTTGAGTGAGCTGAACTGAATGAGCTAAATAGGCTGAGCCTAACCTCTGTTTACTGTAATGTTACTCTAGCTAAGTGTACATGGGAAAACATGGCACGACCAAACCAAAGCTACTATCAGGGAAAGTAATGTTGGTCGGCTTATATCTATAGTAGTGGTCGTGACCTCTGACTAGAGATAATATTGCTGCATTCAACTGTGTACAGATCTATGGGAACTAAACAAAAGTACTTTTAGAACGAGCAATCATAAGAGCGGCCATCTAAAGTATTAGTCAGCTACCTCTATCTAATAACCAAGACTCTTGAGTATGTGACTGTGAGGTCCGCGAACAGCCGGTGCAAGATCTCTGAACGACACGAGAATCCGAATGAACTAGTACTATCAAAATAGGAGTTAACTAAGATAAACAAATGTGTAGAAAATTATTATTCAAATGACCAGTGTTCAATTGACATTTCAACCTAAATTTGAGGTCATAGTAAAATGGTGTCAGATTAGACTTTAATTAAAATTAAATTACTTTGCACACTGAATAGCCTGAACAAGCAGAAAACCTTCAGCCACCATTGAAAACCTTTGTTGGGCCAATTGGATGGACCTTACAGTGGCAAACTCTACCGCAGTAGTTTCAAGCCTTTTGCATGTTGTAGGCTTTGCTGTACTAATTAGAAAGGCGTCAACAGCTGTATTCACTCAAGCAGGGCAAGCTGTATATTTAAGTGGAGTTGGTACATTGGTGCAGAAACATCAGCCTTTCTTGTGTGAAGATTGACGGGGTAAAGAGCTGCCACTCTACCTCGACTCCGCCGAGCAACAACACCGACAAGGCACAGTAGTATCTTTCCATTATTCTACTTCCTTTTCTTTCCTCTCTTCACCACTTTCAATGCGTGCTTCCATTACATTCCCATTGTCTCTCAATGAGAACACTCTAACACCACATGCAGACGACAGTGCAGTCCTGCTAATCTGCGGCCTATCCACACTTCTTCAAATGCACCTTTTTTTTCTATGGGCCTCTGGAATCATCAGTCAGCTTCATTCCAGCCTTTGCTACTGTGGTGGCAATTTTCCATTTCAATTAAAGGTATGAGACAAAAGTCTTTTGATGATTTATTTTCCTGCAGGAAAAGGTCTACATTCATACAGTCATTCAGGGTTGGCTGTAGATTGCAACAAAGAGGAAACACCCAAACTCAACATTTATACCTTCATCAAATCCGGATGCTTTGATCTCATGCAATCATAATGCATATTCAACATATGTCCATTTAAGGTGTCTAACTGTGTCCTCCAGATGCGTTTCTAAGAAGCCAGGACATCTAAAAAGCTGACATAACATTTTCTTGTCTCACACTTGTCTTGCACACACACACACACACACACACACACACACACACACACACACACACACACCTGTTATCTCTCAGCTCATCGAAAACTCAAGCATACTGAAGCACTCAGAGACAGTCTACAGAACACCCTTTAGTACAGTGAAGCAAGTAATACTACTAATAATATTAATATTTCAGATAAAAATAAAATTTCCTCCACACTCATTTTTTTTAATCATTCTTAAGTCATAAATCAGACTTAGTCTGTTTTTCATGAGACATACAGTATATCTCCATATCTCAATCATATAGCAAACTGATTATCACTTCTATTTACACACTTCTTTGCTCAGTCTCAAATCATGGGCAATACCTGCTTAGAACCCTCAATTTTATTTCTTCATGCATTTATTCTTAGCTATCTAATGACCAAATCTAATGTTAATAAACTACACTTTAATCCTACCTGATACCTGATATTCCTTCCATCAGCATCCAAAGCTGGAATGAAAATTATTTACTAATTTTCCCAATTTTACCACATACAGTATCTGTATCTTATTTTCAAGCAATGGAAAATTAGAAACAGGATCCTCCTTAAAGAGTCAATTCTCAACAAGCTGATACTGCTGCAAAGGAAGCTGTTAATTTGTATAAAGAGTGTCAAATCCTTCTCTCAGACATACTCTGAATTCCTACATATTCATGTAGCAACAACAGATTGCATGAAATGCTTCTTAAAATTTCGAACATATTTTTATACCCCTTTCACTGATGAGGTTTGATCGAGTGGTATATGCCAAATATTCTTTAGGTCATTCAAGACCACCAAGTGCATTTTCCTTCAACATGCAGAATGTTCTGCAAAATTTCCCTTTCAAAATAATGTGTTCTCCTTTTCTCCAACATGTTCGTTGGCTTTTAATGTAAGCTGGTGACAATTTTACTTAATAAGCTTTTCTTAACCAGAAACAGTTATAGAATTTGTGCAATTAAAACAACTTGTATAATTCTACTGTACTATTTTAAACAGCATGGTTGTTTAAAATCAACCCTATATAACGCAGTTGTCAGCATGAGAATGGTTTTACATTACATTAAATCTTTAATTACTTACTACTCAACCAAACCAGCTTAAAGTTAATTTATATGATTTTGGAGGAGCAGACTAGTTTATAAAGGATCTGTTGATCCAGATGAACTACATTGCAAACTTAAGACTGCGTTTTCAAACTTTTGCTGTATTAGCAATATCTCCGGGTTCTGCTGGGATGTCAGAACTTCCCAGATTCATATTTCTATTCCAAACTATATGGGCCACATTTTTCTTTGTCTAAGTTTTAGCTCTAAGCTCCCTACATAACTTGGTTTAATTCTTGGTTTGAACTTGAGCATTTGAGCTTCATTAGCAACCAATCAATATTCCAGAAATGAAACGTGTCCCCTCTTACAATCAATCTCCTATGTCGATTTGCAGTTTGTATTATACTCTCACAACTCTAAAGAGTTCTTATAAACATGGGTTGTCCTTCCCATTACCCATGTATACAATTAGATTATTGTTTTTCCTTTTTTTTTTTCTCTCTCTTTCTGCCTTGGATTGCAAGCTTTAATCGGATTGTACGAGAATATTCTGACTTAGTCCGGTAAAGTGATTTACCACACATTCTCATTCTAAAATATGAAATAATGTCTTCATTTCAGTCATCACCATGTTTTCGTATGTCTATGTCTAGTAATCACCTAACCCAATTTACTGAAGTAAAATCCCCTAGATCTGATATCATTATAAGATTAAGGACAAAAATTACCTGTCATCTATTACAAACTATAGGATCTATAGGAACCATCAAGATTCTTCAAAAACAGTCCCTATATTATATTATTTTTAAATAATGTATCTAACAAGAGTCCCTATAGTCTACAGCATTAAGTAATTTTCCTCTATTCAAATTACCTGAACATTTCAAATCTTAAAATCGATATCAACACTCAGCCCTAGTTTGAGTAAATCTAATGCAATCATCACAAACCCATTACACAAATGGATACTTCTGCTAAGCTTAAACCATTAGTTCATTCACATCTTCTTCCCGCTGTGTTGATCTTCTCACTAGCCTCATGGACATTCCATCTTCACCAGAGTGACTCTTTGCGAGCCGTTGCAATGGGCTTTCCCTCATTGGCAAGGGAGGGTCATTATTAGCACGCCCTTGATCCCCCTGCTTTCATGAAGAGTGGGGTTGCTGAAACTAGTTGGTGTAGTTTAAGTTGAGAAACTTGAATGTAGGTGTTACAATATCCAACCCTTTTGCTGATCATTGAAGATCTTTTCCTAAGATCACAACAGCACATTTGCTGGTCCTTATTGATGGAGTGAATCAAGAGCCTGGCATTGATAGAGCTGCTCTCACCTGTGAATGGAGACCTTAAGTGTTTTTGTTAGTCAACAACATATAATAACTCATCGGGTTGTCTGGCCCAGTTGTCCTTCTGGTGTAACCTGTGAAAAGTACATGTGGGTTGAAAGCTGTCCAGGCTTCCTTTTGGGCTATCATATTTTCATTGCCATCAATTGGCATAATGAATTTCAAATTTAGACAATTAAACTTTATTTTCTCCTTGCTTTACAAACCGGGACCTACTATCACCAGATAATTTCTCCAGCACACTAAACACTTCACTCTGTTACACAGCCCTTTTTACCTGGAAAACTCTCAACCCACGTTGTTCATGTTAACAATAACAAGACCATATCTGATACTTTTGACACAACACAATACAAAATCAGTCCAATGAAGTCCATCATGCTGAAATGTTAAAACAGAAAATTAGGTGTGGAGTGGAGAAAGCAAGCTTGCTTGCTTTGCCTTCCCATGTTAAGCGCTGCGCAAATGTGGCCTTGTTATATTTCTGCCACAATAATAACCTTGATATTGACCAGGGCCCATATTCACAAAACATCTTAAGGCTAAAAGTAGCTCATAACTCGCCGATTTAGGAGAAAATCTAAAAAATAATGGGCGTGTCAGTCCTAAATTTTTGTCCTAAGAGTATTTCACAAAGCGTTTTAGCACTAAAACTAGCTCCTAAATCTGTGAAACTTTTAGGAGTAGTGAAGAGGACTCCTAAGTCACTAAGACCAAATCTGAACTATCCTAAAATGGCTGTTGCCAGCAATCTGCCTCGGAATATAAACATTTTAGAAACATTTGACGATAATGAGCTTTTAAAAAGGTATCGGCTTTGGTTTGGAGGTTATCTCAACTACAAATTTTTGATTATATCCTTAATATGTAGCTGTTCTCGTGTCCAGTCTGGTTTTCTTTTATGTTTGCATGTCTTATTATCAGCCATGATTATTCTACTCTGTTAATTAAAAGGCTGTTTATATGCATATTAGAGCTGCCCCCTAATAGTCGACTAACCGTTAGTCGATGAGAAGAGGCTTGGTCGACCAAAATTTCATTAGTCGCTTAGTCGCAGAAAAAAAAGTGCCGAAATCACGCAGTCCGTGACGGACAAATCGTTAACGGCTGGTCTATGTGGTAATATAGTACATCGGGCAGGACAGCCATATGCTCACCTAACATTCATCGACCTCAAATATGGCTTATCATCTGAAAAATGTATGTAGTAGCAACTTTACATGGCAGCTCAATCTAATGTTAGCCTAGAAAAA
>NW_015536519.1:172808-180467 GCF_001515605.1 Sinocyclocheilus anshuiensis | reverse complement strand
TAGAGCTGCCCCCTAATAGTCGACTAACCGTTAGTCGATGAGAAGAGGCTTGGTCGACCAAAATTTCATTAGTCGCTTAGTCGCAGAAAAAAAAGTGCCGAAATCACGCAGTCCGTGACGGACAAATCGTTAACGGCTGGTCTATGTGGTAATATAGTACATCGGGCAGGACAGCCATATGCTCACCTAACATTCATCGACCTCAAATATGGCTTATCATCTGTATGTAGTAGCAACTTTACATGGCAGCTCAATCTAATGTTAGCCTAGAAAAAGGTGCGCTGTTCACATGTTTCTGCGGAGTGTGAAGCTGAACAGTAGCGCTCTTGGGCTACTGCATGACAGATGGAGGCGCCAGTGCGATCATTTGCTCTTAAAATACTTCGTCATTTTTGGTCATACAGATAAGAGTAATGCATCTTTTGTATCTCTAAAGACTCTACGTTTATTTGTGTGCACTCAGAATAACAACGAAACGTTGCGCTTTTGTAAAATAATGAAAGCAAACAGGATGCTCTTTCTGCCGTCTCTGACTCCGTGAACTTGAGCGCGTCACTTCGAAACTCTGTGTATTCTTGCCTTATTACAGACATGAAAATATATCTATAGAGAGTGAAGCTTTTAAATGAACCAATTCAAATAGAAAACAAATATTCTCAGATTATGTAATCCGTAAGAAACATGCATAAAGGTGCATACTGCGGAGATGACGAGTCAGTGTCGCCGACTTCATCTCTTAAACCGAAAACAGAAAGCACTAGTGTAACAAATTATTAAAACGTTAATGCAGTGTACTTGCTGTTTTTCCCTAACAAATTCATAATTATTATATTTGCCAGTGCGCTGTGGCAAGCCTTTTTTTTTTGCGTGTGCTTGAGCGCTTATTAGGCTATGTAGACAATTAAAGGCTCATTATTATGATTTATATGTGTAACAAGGTTCGTAGTAAGGAAGGAAAGAAGTGAACAAGGTTGCCGTTTGGAGACTCGTGGATGTTTATTTAATCATTCAAAACTCTAACAAAACAAAAGTAGCGCTTCCAGCGCGTTCACACACTGCCAGTGGCACAAATTCAGTTCCTCAGGTTTTCTCTCCCTGGCCGAGCGATGCCCACGAGTCTCTGTCTCTCTCTCTCCACGTTCTCCAGTCGGCCTTTTAACCGGTTTCTCCAGGCCAATTACTGCAATCAGACACAGGTGTTCATCATTTTGCACTTGATTTACTTACTTACCGCTCGTCTCCCGCCCCTCTCTCCCGCTGCAGACTTCGCTGAACCACGCCCCCCTCGCCACAATATGGTTTATTAATAAAAGTGCAACTAATAGTCAACTAATGCTTAAAATGAACGACTACTAGTCGACCAGAAAAATCTTTAGTCGAGGGCAGCCCTAATGAATATTGACTAATTGTTTACGAGAAGCATACATATAAGAGGCTGACAATTAGCTGACACTTAGCCTGCATTTTAAAATCTTTATTTGAATGTGGCAATTAACATTTTTATTTTAAAACCTTTATTTGAATATAACATAATATTGTGTTCTACAATATTTCTATGAATAAATCTCTGACAGAGACTATCAGCCAATCACTGTGTGCATAGTAAGTATGCTGACATCATCCATAGCAACAAGGTAAACCCCGCCCTTACTCTTAGCTTAAGACTTCTGTCTATTCCTTAGTAAAAGTTTGTCTCAGCAGCTTAGGTTTTAAGAGAAAACTCTTGGCTAAAAACTTTTACTGCTATTTAGGAGAACTCTTAGTAGTAAGATAAAATGTTTTGTGAATACGGACCCTTAATCCAATTCATTCATGGCTATTATTTTGTTGGTCGTATTTTGCCCTGTGGGCCCACTTGATACATTTTAAACAGCTGTTTTGATGGATTGATTTATTTGTCTATTTATCTCTCATTCCATACAGCACCACCACACACTTTCACACACACGCTCACACTTTCACCCCCGCCCCCGGCCAGAGCTTCATAACTTTTGTCTGCCTCAGCAGATTGTGAACTAAGTGGGAACGTATATTGTCAGGAGTGGAATACCACTAAATCTGAACGGGTAACAACTCTGACGACAACAGAAGCTACTGAACGTAGGCACCGTGCATTCCCTCGTGTGACAGTGTCTAAACATTCTGATAATAATTACAATTATCCGATGTCAGTCGCCATGGTGTTGAATTTAACACCTCTGACATAAATCTAACTTTTCAAAATTGAACCCATTAAATGCTTTTATAATAATCTAATAGACCTAGGCCTGCATTAGATTGAGCCAATTTCCATTTCTCAATTGCAATTTTCCTTCATTGCGCAAGTAATATTTTCAACCTCTTAATTGGAGATCTACTCAGGCTCATTAATTAACATGGGAACGACAGATGGTTCGAAATTAGACTTGGCATTAACAGAAACCAGATCAGCAGACAGTTCACAGTCAGACTCATTCGTTGAAACAGAACAGACAGATAGTTCAAAATCAAGAGTATTAGTGACAACTGAACAGGTAAACTCGGACTCATAGGTTGAAACCGGACAGACAGATACCTGAGAATCGAACTCATTGACAGAAATGGGATAATCAAACTGCTCATACTCTGACTCCTTGGTTGGAACCGAACAGACAGATAGTTCATTAGTGGTCTCTCTGGCAGAGACAGAAGTAATGGGGCAAGTATAGAGTTAATTTATTGTTTCAGGGTTCATGACAGGCAGGGCTAAGAGTTCACAGGTGACCTTTTTGGCTGTGACAAGGCTACTAGGGCATACAGGATCTTCATTTAAAGTCTCTGGGGTCATGACAAGGCTAACGGAGCAGACAAAAGGTTCATGCATGGCCCCCATGGCCGCGACAGGGTTACCTGGGCATATAGCAAGTTAATTTGCAACAGGACAGTCATGAAGTTCGCAGACCACATCCTTGGTTGTGACAGGCAGGACTGAGAGTTCATAGGTAGCCTCCTCGGCTGGATCGGGACAGGAGAAAAGTTCATAAGCGGCATCCGTGGCCGATTCAGGGCTGGACGAAAGTTCACAGACAGCCTCTGCGGCTGGGTTGAGGCAGGACGATGGTTCAGTAACCATTACAGGCATGACTGGGGATTCAGGAATGGTCTCCTTGACCAGTGCAAGACAGGACAATAGTTCATAGGCCGTGACATGAGCAGACGAAATTTCATTAATGGTCTCCTTGGTTGGAACAGAACAGGATGAGAGTATATAAGTGAGTACCACTGACACCTCTAGAGGGTCTGCAGCGGTTGCTGCCACCTCTGGAGGTTCTACAGTAGTACCATCAGGATACAGGGAGAGTTCATTAGCATTCTTCTTAACAGGACAGGTACAAAGTTCAGCAATGGTCTCTTCGACCGTGACATGATAGGCTGAAGGTGCATTGCTGGGCGCCACCACCGCGCAAGGAGCTGAAGCGAGCACCGCCACCTGGGGAGGTTCTGCAGCATGGGCTGCCACCTCTGGAGAAGCTGCAGTGGGCGCCATCGACTCTGGGAACCCGGCAGCGTGCGCCACTACCTCGGGAGGATCTGCAGCATCAGCCGCCACCTCGGGAGACATCACAGTGGCCGCTACCGTCTCTAAAGTTTCAGTGGTGGTGTATGCAGCCCAAATACACCATAAAGCGATCCCCATTGTGGGAAGCGCTACAGACAGGGGAATTAGTTCAGGAACTGGAGGGCTTGAGAGCGCTGGTTTTGGAATACCAGCTGCACGTGCCGACACCAGCAGTGGGTCCTCCACGCTGGATGCCAGTCTGGGATACTAGAGAACAGTCCTTGAGGATCTGGGTACAACAGACAGGAAGTGACAGGACTCTGAGCGAACAGACATGACGTGACTGTGGATGATCAGCTGAGACATATCAGCTGATCTTCCAGAGTCATGTCATGTGATGAGATTCTGGAAGATCAGCTGTGACGTGACATGTCTCTGGACGAACTGCTGAGACATATCAGCTGATCTTCCAGAGTCACGTCATGTGATGAGATTCTGGAAGATCAGCTGTGACGTGACTCTGGACGAACTGCTGAGATGTGACAAGACTCTGGATGAACAGCTGAGATGTGGCGAGACTCTAGAAGATCGGCTGTGACGTGACGTGACTCTGGACGAACAGCTGAGACGTGACGAGGCTCTGGCAGATCAGCTGAGACTTGACTTGACTCAGGAATGGAAGCTGTGAGTTGACTTGACTCATGAAGATCAGCTGTGACTAGACTTGACTCATGACGATCAACTGTGACTTCACTTGCCTCATGAAGATCAGCTGTGACTAGACTTGACTCATGACGATCAACTGTGACTTCACTTGCCTCATGAAGATCAGCTGTGACTAGACTTGACTCATGACGATCAACTGTGACTTGACTTGACTCATGACGATCAACTGTGACTTCACTTGCCTCATGAAGATCAGCTGTGACTGGACTTGACTCATGATGATCAACTGTGATTTGACTTGCCTCATGAAGATCAACTGTGACTTGACTTGACTCTTGAAGATCTGTTGTGACTTGACTTGACTCATGAAGATCAGCGGTGACATAACTTGTCATGAAGATCAGCTGTGACATGACTTGATTCATGAAGATCAACCGTGACTTGACTAGACTCATGAAGATCAACGGTGACATGACTTGACTCAAGACTTGACTCATGAAGATCAGCTGTGACTTGACTTGATTCAGGATTGGCAGCTGTGACATAATGGGGCTCTGTTGTGTCTGCCATTTTCCGATCAGGCTCCGCTGTCGCTGCCATTTTGGGAGCATGGTCTAGTGCGGCCGCCATTAAACGAGTGGAAGTGGGGTCGCGTTCCTCCGCAACACCCACGGTGAACGATGAATCAACAGTCAACAAAGCATAATCCATAAATTGACAGAGTGGGGACCCTCACGCATTAATAGTGTCTTTAGAGGTTCATTGATACCCTCACAAAAAAAGTCTAACAGTACACAGTCCGGCAGATCTGAATAATGAGCGATGGCTAAGTACTCTTGAATATAGCCTTCCAGCAATCGTGTGCCCTGTCTAAGGGCTAACAATATTCTTGCCGTATCCATACCTGGCCAATGTCCATCCGAGAAGCCGCTGGATCCTTGTGGGGCCGAGACTTGCTTCTTTTGTCAGACCAAGGCTGTATCTCATTGCTAGTTTTACTTGATCTTAGTGCTGCGTTCGACACTATAGATCATGACATACTCATAGATCGATTACAAAACTATACAGGTATTCAAGGGCAGGCTTTAAGATGGTTTAGATCCTACCTGTCCGATCGCTACCAGTTTGTTCATTTAAATGGGGGGTCATCTCAATTATCACCAGTAAAATATGGAGTGCCACAAGGATCTGTCCTAGGTCCTCTGCTATTTTCGATATACATGTTGCCCCTTGGTAATATTATTAGAAAATACGGGATTAGTTTCCACTGTTATGCTGATGATACTCAACTATATATCTCAACAAGACAGATGAAACTTCTAAATTACCTAAGCTAACAGAATGTCTTAAAAATGTAAAATATTGGATGACCAATAATTTCCTCCTATTAAATTCAGATAAGACAGAGATATTACTTATTGGACCACGCTCCGACTCTGCTGGAGTGCAGGCCATCAGCGCGAAAAAGCATGTAACAGTGAGTAAAACAATGGTAATGTGTGTGAATAGAGTATTAGCAATGTAAGCGGGATTAGCAGCAACCACGCTAGCGATGCTAATGGGCTATATGCTAATAGCAGACTCGGGAAATCAAAATATTACTAGTGATAACAAGGCGCTCTGTTTTTGTTGTAGAATACGATAGGGGATATATTCACACGTTATAGAAACGAAAATGATGGTGTATAAAATTGAATTTAAGATAAAAAAAATAGACGATAAAGAATTAACTTGATGGAGCTCAAACTCAAAACACACGGCAGCAACAAACAGGAAGTAATTATCATACAATAATTGTATGATAAATAAAAAGAAAACAAGAAGATTAGAGAAGCAAGTGATAGTTTTTTTTAAAGAAAACAAGCAGTTAGTAAATAAAAAGTGCAACACCTCCCTTTTAGTTAGGACGTTGCTCTGAGGAGGTTCTACAGACATTCGACTGGTACAGAAAGATAAAACCACTTCTCCAAACAAATATAATTTTTTCTATTTTATTTCCCCAAGTGCACATATATATAATTGCCACAAAATAAACAATACAAAGAAAACAAGCAGTCTTTGCCTCTGTGTGAATCAGTCAATACAATAAATTAAACTTAGCGTGAAAGTTCGGACTTTCGATGAGCTGATGATGATGGAGTTATTTCAGAGCGATGCAATGATATAATCCCAATGAGTGCGAAATGAAAACAGTCAATGGCGTTTGGTGCCTCGCTGATCTCAACGCCACATTGCTTACAGTCACGCGATACTCTGATCCACACCTCTCGCTCCCTGGAGACGTGCCGTGAATTCAAACTGTGCTTATAGAAAAACACAGTAAAACAACAAGAGTAGACTGGTCCAATAGTGCTATAAGTGCGGTGATATATGTGATGAAAACCAGCAGTCCTTTCTACAAAAGAAGGCGAACAACTACCATCAGTCACTATCCACTAGAAATACATATTACATATAACACATCCAGTCATTAATACAATAAGTCAATACTCACACTTGAGCATAAACTCTATTAGTTCTCAAACCAGGACTTTTAGAATGAGCAGGAAGGTAGCGTCTGTTCAACCATAAGGTTTCCCTCTACCAAATGACTGATTACTCGTGGGTGCCCAGGCTTATATCAGCTCACCCCTATGCACTAGCGCCCTCAAGCTACTCCAAGTGGTATTACAATTGACCCAGATACTTTACTATTTTCCTTAGGCAATAGCCAGTGAAAATTAAAACAATCTGAACCAAGTAACGTTTAGACCGTTACAATAGAGTGCAAGTCTAAAAGGGGCAATTTTTATTTATTTTTTAATTTTTTTTATAAATAATAGAATTAGAATAGATAGTGCTAGAGTTAGAGGGTCTAATAAATATGGAAGAGATGTATTTTTAGCCGATTCTTGAAGATGGCTAAGGACTCAGCAGCTCTTGATAGCTAGTGCAAACTGATAAACAGAGGTGTGATGTGCATTATTTTCGGTTCCTTAAAAATTAATCTTGCTGCCGCGTTCTGGATTAATTGTAAAGATTTGGTAGAACTGGCTGGAAAAAGGAGTTATGGTTGATGTGAACTGGATGGTGAAATTGTGATGAAACGATGGGTTTGCTGGAACCACAAGCAGTTCTGTCTTGGCAAGGTTGAGTTGAAGGTGATGGTCTTTCATCCAGCAAGAAATGTCTGTTAGACAAGCTGAGATGCGAGCAGCTATCGTCGGATCATCAGGATGGAATGAGAGGTAGAGTTGAGTGTCATCAGCATAGCAGTGATATGAAAAGCCATGCTTCTGGATGACAGAACCTAGTGATGACATGTAGACAGAGAAGAGAAGTGGTCTAAGAACTGAGCCCTGAGGCACCCCAGTAGCTAGATGTTGCGACTTGGACACCTCACCTCTCCAAGATATCTTGAAGGACCTATCTGAGAGATAAGACTCAAACCACTGGAGTGTGGTTCCTGAGATGCCCTTTGCCAATAGGGTGGACAT
>NW_015536519.1:146059-172772 GCF_001515605.1 Sinocyclocheilus anshuiensis | reverse complement strand
TGGTTGAATGTCCACTTCTGAAACCAGACTGGTTGCTGTCGCGGAGGTTGTTCTGTGTGAGAAAGGCAGAGATTTGTTTGTACACAGCTCATTCAAGTGTTTTTGCAATGAAAGGAAGAAGGAAAAGCGGTCTGTAGTTTGCTAAAAGAGAGGGGTTAAGGGTGGGTTTCTTAAGAAGTGGGATTATACGAGCCTGTCTAAATGCTGAGGGAAAACCACCAGTGTGAAAGGATGTGTTAATGACGTGAGTGAGTGCAGGTACAACTACAGGAGAAATGGCTTGAAGAAGATGAGATGGAAATAGGATCAAGCAGACAAGTAGTAGGATGATTAGAAAGGATGAATTTGGAGACTTCTGCCTCAGAGAGTGAAGAGAAGGATGTGAACGAGTGTATGTTTGCTGGTAAGATGTGCTTGACAGATTGTGGTGTGGAAAATTGTGCACTGATGGTTTTAATTTTATTAATGAAGAACGTGGCAAAGTCGCCAGCTGTTAGTGTTGATGAAGGAGAGGGAGGAGGAGGACAAAGGAGGGAGGAAAATGTTTTAAAGAGCATGCGAGAGTTAGGCGAATTGTTAATTTTGTTGTGATAGTATGTCCTTTTAGCAGTGGAGACATTAGCAGAGAATGAAGAGAGGAGTGATCGATATACATTAAGGTCAGTAGGATTTTGTGATTTGCACCATACTCTTTCTGCAGCTCTGAGCTTAGAACGATACTCACGGAGAACATCAGATAGCCAAGGGGCAGAAGAGGTGGTACGAGCTGGCCTGGAAGACAAGGGGTAGACAGTGTCTAAACAAGATGTAAGAGTGGAGCAGAAAGTATCAGTGTGGTGTGGAAGTCTGCAGCCTGAGGTTTATCTAGGTGAATGTTGAAGTCTCCAAGCATAACTAGGGGAGTACCATCCTCAGGAAAGGTTGAGGTCCTGGGGGTCGATAAACAACTACAAAATGGATTTTAAAAGGGTGGGTAATAGTGACTGAATGTGATTCAAAGGATCTGCTAATACCCAGAGAAGGTAAAGGAATACATTTCCAATCATTAGACATAAGCAGACCAGTACCTCCACCTCTTCCAGTTAGACGGGAGTGTGAGAAAATGTTAAATTATTGGAGAGTGCTGCAGGAGTAGCAGTGTCCTCTGGTTTGATCCAGGTCTCTGTCAGTGCCATGAGGTAGAGACCTGCATGGGAAGGATTTTTCAGTCCCGCTCCCGCAAGATTCTGTCCCGATAAAATATTTGTTATTTAGACTAAGCATCAACATTCACAAACCACTGTTATTTTTAACAGAAAAGCAAACATTGGCTGCTGCGTGCATGGTTTGGCAAGGCAGAATGCGAGCAGCACTTCCTTTATTATCACTAAAAGCTGACATCTCAGTTCATCACGATCTCATAAAGCTCTGTTATAACACAATTAACATATGCACAAAGAATATTTTACAATGTCTACACTTCGTGTGATGAGACGATTCGTGAGCATGCAATTTCAGCACTGCAGTGAGTGGATTCTAACTTAATAACCTCTGATTGGTCATTGCGTTCCAGAAATCAACAGCTGAGTCTGTGATTGGCTACATTGCACAACCCTTTACACACGTGTTATAAATAGAAACTCTGCCTAGCTTGTGCGTGTTAATAATTTTAATGTTATTAGTTGTTCTTCTTGCTTTTGTGCAACACATAAATAACAATTTATATGTTTTAGACATTATATGTTTAGATAATTTCTATTTTGCGGGAGTCCCGCGAATCATTATATTCTCCCGCATCCCGCACACACACAAGTCTCTTCCCGCCCGCACCAGCACTCGCCCATCAAGAGTTGTCCCGCGCCGCACCCCGTTGCGTTGGGTCCCGCGGTTCCCAGGTCTCTACCATGAGGTTTAGTCTTGAATGACTAGAAATAGATGTAATGGAATCTGCTTTGTTTACTGCAGACTGACAATTCCATAGACCAATAGAAAAAGAAAGTAGTGTATTAGCAGACATAGGCAAAGTGCACAGGTTGTTAGAATTGAGCTGCCTATTGTGTGTGATGCGTGGAGTAGTAGTAGTGCTAGGAGGGATATGGAAACACATAGTAAGAGTTAGTCATAAAAACTAAAAGAAAGAAAGGTGTTAAAGGGGTCATATGATGCTTTTTTAAAGATCATTATTTTGTGTATTTGGTGTAACAGAATATGTTGACATGCTTTAATGTTAAAAAAACACATTATTTTTCAAATACTGTACATTCTTGTAGGTCCTCTATGCCCCGCCTCTCTCAAACGCTCCGTTTTCTACAAAGCCCCCTCGTTTTGACAAGCGCAGTCTGCTCTGAACATTTGGGCACATTATGCAAATATTCCCACATAGTGAGGTAGATATGTGGGGGCGTGTTAGAACGAGCCGTTTTAGGGGGGCGTGGCAGAGTCTTAACTTTGATAAAGAATATCTCTTTGGTTTTGAGACTTTAGTCTTTGCAACTTCAGGGATCTTATCTATGCACAATCAGCTTGTAACACTCCAAAGAGAAAGGAAAACTTGAAATCGCATTATATGACACCTTTAAAAAGTATGATATGGGATATAAATTCTAGACATCTTTGCATACAAAGTAAAACATTAAAACACATACAGTTAATATCTTACTATCTATAATATGACAATTCTGGCATCTATTCATTTATCTATTTCAAAAATAAAAAGTCCAGAAATCTCAGGATAACAATATTGATCTATTGACCTTATCCAACTCTTTAAACATTTCTCTCTTGATGTTTAGTTTCAATCATGTTTCTAATTCATCACCTTGAATAACAGTTTTTTTCCCGACTCAAATTTCAAGGCTAAACAGCTTCAATGTGAATTATTATTCCACCTAACAGAGAACACATGATGATTAATCAAATCTTTTATACCAGTCATACATTTATGGCCATACTCTTTTTGCATTTGATGGTATACGGGTTAATCTTTAGTTATTGCTTTGCTGTTTGCTCTGTGATTTCGCCACTCCGGTTTCGTATTCTGTGTCTCAGGCGCCTATTGCTTTATGCCACCCGCGTCAGACGTCTCCGAGGCAGTTTCAGCTCACTACGCTGAACGAGGCGGTTTCAGCTCACTACGCTTAGTGTAGCTCACTACGCTGACTTCACAATCAATCTCGTTCTTGATCAGTCACAGTGACTGTCGCCATACAGCCTCAGCTCGCTACACTAAAGGGCTGTCAAAAAAAGAAATTTCGAATTTCAAATATTCGTTGAATTGAAAAAAAAAAATCCACATTCTAATGCAAAAACATTGCATTTGAATTTAAGTTCTGCGTCAGCCGTCAGGCAGCCTTAACAGTGGCGCACGAGATGCGATGACGATGTATGTGTCATTGATTGCATTTGAATGTTTTTGTTAGCCTATCCAGTTGAACCCACTAGATGTGGCGTTGCTACGTTGTTCATACATATATTCTGGAAAACGAGAGAATCAGTGTGGAGATGTTGTTTACGTCAAAACTGAAACCAAGCCGTTCACACAGAACGCATATTTATCACATTTTCTAGAGGGACATCTATCAGCGTTTTTCCCCATCCCACTGTATCTCATGTTTTTAAATGAAGAAAGTAGCCTACTCTTTGTGATTGGTTTTCGGTCCTTTGTATTAAACTATACATACATGCATGGTGCTGTTTTTTTCTAATTGTTTAAGCAACTTTATTAATTATATATGGTTTATAAACATTATTTTAAACAGTATGCACTTTTTTTCAAAGATAGTCGTATTATTTTATTACACTTTGAAGAAACGTGCATAATTTTTTGCTCGATGCGCCCTCTTGTGGCCTCAGGAGAGACTTTTTTCCCCTAAATGAAATTATGCCTTTTAAATTCGAATATAATTCGAATATAATACAGTGTCTCTGGTAATTGATCTCACTTGATCGATTAAAACTAATTGATATCAATTTTCCTCTAGAAGATACTCTTGATCACCAACATTCGATCTCAAATGTTGTGGTAGCGTGAGTATGCATGCATACACACATGTACAGGTCCAAGGCCTTTATTTTTGCAAGCACACATGTACAAATGTGAGCATAATCAACATACTCCTGAACACTAGTTGTTTCTCTTACTTTCAATCTTCCCCATTCACTTTCAATGGCTGTGGAACACCCACAAGTGTGACTTTGTGCAACTTTTTTACAAAATAAAAGCATTTCCAAGCAAACTTCCTGATTAAACATTAATGCACACGAATGTGATAAACTGCAAATTTTCATAATTTTTTATCTCATATTGTGAAAATTATTAATAAAATGTTTTTTTTTCACTCAAAAAATGATGTGCCTTCTTTCAGATAAATGAGGCCTACTATTAATCAGATGCACATAGAAACACAAAACCAGTCCTAAATGAAAGAAAACAAGTTGACAAAAATATTGAATCTAATATTTGGTGGTAATATAGCATAATGTGAAATTTATAAGCAATTGATTGTAGGCCGGTCATTTTTGACCGGGAACACCACGAGTGTTACTTTTTGCAATTTTGTACAAAATAAAAGCATTTCAAACCAGACTTCCTGATTAAACTTTAAAGCACACTACTGTGATAAACAGTGCGAATTTTCATAATTTTTTATCTCATATTGTGAAAATTATACATAAAAAATATTTTTTTCATTCAAAAAATTATGTACCTACTCACAGATAAATGAGGCCTATGATTAATCAGATGCAAATAGAAACACAAAACCAGTCCTAAATGAAAGAAAACAAGTTGACAAAAAGATTTAATCCAATATTTGGTGATAATATAGCATAATGAGAGATTTATAAGCAATTGTTTGGAGGCCGGTAATTTTTGACCTGGAACACCATGAGTGTTACAGGAATCCGAACACAACCAGAGGGATAAATATATCTTTGTATAGGTCAAAGAGGTGGAGGTAAGATATTTAGTAGTAAAAGTACAATTTAAATGTTAAAATAAGCAAATAAGCTGCTTGTTTGAAGCTTATTTGTTTGTCTGTTTTTGCACCTGATTTGGGAAGTCTGTGTGTAAAGTGCTGGTGATCGAAAATCTGTGCTGAACACAATAGGCCTATGTGTTTGTACAATTCTTCATCTTGCAGGATCATTCCGAGCATTTAACAATCTTTCATGATCGTAAAACAAATTATTATGGTTAGAAACTAAATGTATTGTGATGGAGACTTCACCCCTTACGAAATGAACCATGGTTTTATAATAGTAAAAGTGTAGTAACCATCAGTGTTGGGCAAGTTACTCAAAAAAAGTAATCAACTACAAATGACTAATTACTTCTTTAAAATTGTAATTTGATTACATTACTGATTACTGCATTTAAAAAGTAATCGGATTACTAATTACTTTACTTTCAAGTTTATTTTACTTTTTAAGTTATCAAACCTAAAAAAAATACACTACAAAGTGAAACTCATATTTCTTTCATTAATTTAATATTGACAGAAAAATTACATTTGTATACACTCACAATATCAACAACATTTTTTTTTGTAAAATAAAGAAAACAAATAGGGTGCACTTTCTGCATTCTCAGTCTCCGTGAATATCTTTCTGAAACGAGACACTAAAATTAACGAAAATGACGAGAAATATATCTAAAGAAAGCTTGAAGTGTCTATTTTTAGGTAATTTAAGTCATGTCGAAAACAAATATGCTCTGATAAAATAATCCATATGAAACCAACACAAGGTAGTCTTTCCCGTCTGAGCTCACCTATAACGTTGTCACGCCCATGCACATCGCGCACTATAAGATAATCATCCACGTGAAACCAGGCGAATATGTAAACGTCCACATCACCCACTTGTAAACAAGTCAAGTCACCTTTATTTATTTAGCGCTTTTAACAATACAGATTTTGTCAAAGCAACTTTAAAGTATTAAATAGGAAAATTGTGTCTCAATAACGCAAAATGACAATAGTAAACACTCAATTTTCAGTTAAAGGCAGTTCATCATTGAATTCAGTCATCATCCAGCTCAGTTCAGTTTAAATAGTATCTGTGCAATCAAGTCAACGATATCGCTGGAAATGAAGTGTCCCCAACTAAGCAAGCCAGAGGCGACAACGGCAAGGAACCAAAACTACATCAGTGACAGAATGGAGAAAAAACCTTGGGAGAAACCAAGCTAGATGCCATTCTTCTAACGATGTAGCAAGTACATCGGGTGTTATGGGAAGTGTTCCTGGTTCCGGTTGTCCTAATTAAATTTTTTTTTTAATTAATTAATTTTTTTTTATTACAGGGATAATGCATATTAATAAACATTTCTGTCAATATGCCAGAGTTAGCCAGAAGGCTATTTTTCACCTGCAGTCCCTAGACAGATGGTAATAGTCACCCTAAAAGAAAGTAAAATTACATATTTACATAACAATAAAACAATTACAATACATTTAGTTATGTTATTCTGTGGGCACCACTTAGACATCCAGCCATTGAGTGATGACAGTCTGCTATGTATCTCACCACCACGTTAAGCAGGGAGGGGACCAGAGCATATTGTAGATCCTTCCTCAGAGGAATCTGCCAGGGAGGGGCTGTCACAAGGAGCATTAGTTCAGGGAACCAGGTCCGAGTGGGTCAATATGGCGCCACAAGCAGGACCTGCTCCTTGTCGTCCCTGACCTTGCACAGCGTCTGTGTGAGAAGGCTCAATGGGGGAAACGCATACTTGCGCAGGCCCCGCGGCTAGCTGTATGCCAGTGCGTCCATGCCGAGTGTTCCCTCAATCAGGGAGTAGAACAACTGGCAGTGAGTTTTCTGGAGAGGCAAACAAGTCTACCTGCTCGGCTCCGAAATGTCTCCAAAACAGCTGGACCATCTGGGGTGCCTTGCCTTGCGTGCCCATTGTACGTGGCCCCCCAGCCGGTGGTGGAGGCATCCGTGTAAACCACAGCATGCCTGGAGACCTGTTCTAGGGGCACTCCTGCTCGGAGGAACGTAAGGTCTGAACACGGGGTGAAGGTTTGGCGACAGGCCGGTGTAACTTGGAAATTCAACATAAAACCGAAACTACATGGAGCTACAATCACAAACTACTCAGCAGCACGGCAGACAGGAACCGGAAGTTCGGTTCAAACAAAGAAAGATTCATCAAGTTCATCTCAAGTACTTTTTGTTTTTGGAAGAAGATGCGCTGTGAGGAATAAGCCTTGAATTTACCTCAGAAGAATGCTATGCAACGCAACTTAATCCAGTGGAGGATCTCATTCTGATGAGTCATTTATTTTTACTTATATATTAGTGTTACTGACTGTGACATAAACTTGTACACATTCACTTGTTGAACTTTTCCCAAACTATAATGCCAGATTAAAATATGTGAAATCGAGTGCAACATTTTGAAATATGATAGGCAACCTTTCCTTGCATCTAAATGTTGTATGACTCGTCTGCATTTTAGCTCACAATCTCCGGTGATTTATTAAAGGGCATACTGACGCCTGATGACGCTAAAACGTGATTTTCTACTTCATATTTTTTAACAATGCAATTTTAACTTAAGTAACGTAATTTTATTGACATTAGTAACTGTAATCAAATTACATAAATTTAAAATGTAACAAATTAAATGACTGTGTTACCAGGAAAAGTAATTAGAAAAATTTTAATTGGGGGTGGGTCCAAACTCGGTTCTGGAGGGCCACTGTTCTGCAACGTTGAACTCCAAGCCCATTTAAACACACCTGAACCAGCTAATCAAGGTCTTCGTAGGCATACTAGAAACTTCAAGGCAGGTGTGTTGAGGCAGGTTGGAGCTATACTCTGCCGGACAGTGGTTCTACCGAATTCTAATAGTAAAAAATGTTAGACAGAAACAGTCACTCCTTGTGTTTGCTGGATAAGATGTGAGTCAGGGATAGCTTACCTCTAAAATCACTAGGCAATAACAAGTGTGTGAAGTGAATGAGCGTTGTCTATGAATAAAATTAGCAGAAATCAAACAGTTCACGCATCAACAGAAAACTGCATGACATAAAAGACTGATCATGAGATTTAAGAATCCCTATCAGTATCGATTAAAAAACGAAAAATCAATATTGTTAATCCAGCATTATCTTCCACACAGCATAGCCTGTTGTAATTTATCCATGTTGTGTGCTTGAAAGACACTAACATGGTGAAAATGCACCATCGCAGAAATGAAATAGACCAACATAATAAAGGCTATCATATTGTAGAATGTTTAAAAAATAGCTATATCAAATAATGGAAAATGTGTTTGACATGATATTATCTTTTTAGTTGATATTACAATACGCAAAGAGACACAACAACATTATTTATAGCTCAGCTCACCTCAGCTCACCTGCCATCCAATAATCGCAATAAGCTTTGTTCTTTGTTAATTCATATATGAAACAAAATCTCAGCTTTCAAATTATGTTAATTTCATAACAAAATTCAAACAATAACTGTTGTTTGTGCTCTTTAATGTGGCGTAACAGATCGATCAGTTCAAGTGGCACGTGAACTGATCATCTCTTCGTCTTTACTACTAGTTACAACACAAAATAAACATTAATGAACATTAGAAGGTGTAGTAGGAAACAGAACAACTTACTGAAATTAATCTATATGTATTTTCTCTGTATTCTCTATGTGTTCACAATCTTGAGAAATGTGTTGGACGGGAGGAGAGAAGAGGTGTCATGTGATGCACATTTAAACAGGTTGTCCTCCATAAAACTGATATCACTCACACTCTCCATCCTAAAAGAAAGACAGACGCCTTAATCAGCCATGAAGAAGCTTTAAAAGAGCATGTGGATTTTACTGGGTAAAGTACAATATTCATGTATCTGCTATTTTACTAGATTTTCACTCATATTTACAGTGCCTTTTCTTCAATGATCCCCTGTTAAGACATGTTTCTCTGTTTGTAGTTTAGTTTGCACTCATCCTGCTCTCTACTGTGGATTTACAGCATATTATAAAGTGTTTCTTCTCAATTTCCTGCCAACCAACCCTAAATTTTTTGCTATTTTTTTTATTTTTTAAAATATTTTTTAATATTCACATAGATAATGCAGAAAACAAAACTACAAAATAAATTACAACTGTTTTAAACACGTTTGGCCTGATTCAGCATGTGCATGAACCTACACACAATAGTGGACATACGTTAGATTTACTCATCAGTAGAGGTCTAAACATTTCATCCATTGTTATTAAGGACATAGCACTATCTGATCACTTCTGTATTTTCTTTGATATATTGATCTCTGCTACCACTGAATCTAGATCTGTCTCTGTCAGAAAGAGATGCATTAACGAAAACACTAGTGTGCTATTTATGGAGGCTATATCTTTAACACCAAGCATTTCTGCAGACTCTGTTGATCTTCTCCTTGATTCCTTTAACTCAAAAGTTAAGAATGTTATTGATGACATTGCTCCTGTGAAAGTCAGCAAGAAGACTGGCAGACAGAAATCAGCTTGGAGAAAATCAACAGCAGTTTCGAGTATGAAAAGACAATGCAGAAAAGCTGAGCGGATGTGGCGGAAGACAAAACTTAAAATTCACTATAGCATATAAAGACAGTCTTCATGCTTTCAATGTGGAACTAGCCACAGCTAGACAGAGTTTCTTCTCAAACCTTATAAACAGTAACTTAAACAACACTCGCACTCTTTTTGCTACTGTTGAGAGACTGACAAACCCCCCAAAGTCAGATTGCCAGTGAAATGCTCTCCGACAGCAAATGCAATGAGGTTGCTTCTTTCTTTTCTGAGAAGATCAATAATATCAGGAAAGCGATTAGCACATCCTCAAATTATGCAGAGATCAGACAGATTCGACCACAATACCAAAAAGAAGATACTATGTCTGCTTTTGAAGAAATTGATAGCAAAATTTTGGAAGAAATAGTACAGCAGTTGCCATGGGGACCAGGGGCCTGTTCGGCTTCCTGGGGTGTTACGCATTTCGGGGGAAGGGTCCATAGGTCCTCGTATGGCTTGTTAACTGAGGGGTGTTACAGAGTATTTGTTAAATATAGCTAACAAAATATATATTGTGTGTTTGATTGGTCCAGACGCTACACACACTTCCCACATATTTTTTCAAAAGGGTGCTTAACTGTTTAGAAGCAGATCTCTTAGAAGTGGTGAACGCCTCACTTCTTTCTGGGACGTTTCCAAACTCCCTGAAAACTGCAGTTGTTAAACTCATTCCGGCGTAATATTCAAGTAACTTTGCTGATATTGATATTGCGCAGTGCCTGAAAATAGGCTTGTTGGAAGTTACCTAGCTGGGGACTATTTTCAGGTGCTGCGTAATATCATTGTGCCTGCTGCACCCATAGTACGGCAGCAAAGTTACTTGATTATTACACCGGAATGAGAGTATAGTTCCTAGCCATATCGGCCTAGAAAATCACAACTTTTCATTTTCCGTCGGTCTTAGTACACGATGTAACTACAGAAGAGTCAAGTTTTAAATAGGAAAAATATAGAAACTATTTGGTCATTTTTGAGCGAGATGCTAACAGTCTAATCAGATTCAATGATCTATGCTAAGCTACAGCTAAATGTGCTACCGCCAGACCCGGAGATCGGCTGAATGGATTCGAAAATGGTAAAACTCAATTTTTTAACTCTAGGGGAGTTGGAAAATGAGCCTATTTTCAAAAATAGTGGAGTGTTCCTTTAAGACAGTTTTTAGGATTTTTTGTCAATTTAGGAGGTTTCTGTAATACCCCCTTCCTATCTGTAGTTAAGATAAGATAACACACTTAGGAAACGCTGTTCTGTAATAGCTTTTGTCCTAAATGTGGTCCTAACTGAAGTTACAATGGTTACCAAGCAGATAAGATAAGATTTTAAAGTTAGGATCTTTCTGTAATACGCCCTCTGCTGCTGGACTGCTTCTTCTAACAAGTGCTTTCAAACAGGTAAATAAGTACTTTTACTGGCTTTGGCCACGCCTTACTATTTAGCAAACCGAAACTGGAAAGTTCTGCGATACGCATGAGAAAAAACGCGACTTGAACTCGTATTTACCACGGTAAGTGAAATGATGCTTCCTAGCAACGACAAATGAGAAAACATCTTCTGCTGCTCGACTGCTTCTTCGAGAGCAGGTCATTTGTAACTCTGATGAGAGTGGTCTCAGTACTATGATACGGTCTAAATCCTGACTAGAAAACCTCACAGATACCATTTCTCTCTAAGAAGAAACATAGCTGAGAGGGTATTGCCTTTTCTAGTATTTTTGACAGAAAAGGGAGATTTGTCTGTAATTAACTAATTCTCTAGGATCAAGTTGTGTTTTTTAATGAGAAGCTTAATAACAGCCAATTGGAAGGTTTTGGGAACATATCCTAATGTCATTGGTTAATTAATAATATGCAGAAGAGGATCTATGACTTAAGCAACTATTTTAGTAACTTAGATGGAATAGGGTCTATTCGTGAAACTTGTGCCATATTAAACAACGACCACCACTGGTACTGCTGGCCAGCAGGGTACCGGTGGAAACTGTGCTACTGTTAATGTTGTTCTATGCAAAACTAAAAAAAACAAAACAACTCCACCTCAGCCTGTACTGCATAAGTGTCTATGCAAATATTGAGTTGAGGACACAAAATTTGCAAAAAATAAAATAAAATGGATGTCACTAATGTTTTTGATTGCTGTTATATAATTAATTCATGCATTCTAGAACTTTTAAACTACACTAAGGTTAGAGAACACAAACAAGACTTTACATAACCTTTAAAAACAGTAAGAAATGGAGGAGCTCTGATGTCCTAATGTAAGTTCATCAATGGAAAAAGCACAATCACATTTAAGTGTCCTGCACATGTTCTACAGCTGCTTGCTTATTTGACGCTTATTTGTTTGTCTGTGTTTTTGCAGCTGACAGACAGGAGAATGTGACGGAAAGGACGAGGAATGTCATGTGATGCACATTTAAATGCATCATCCTCCATAAAACGTATATAATGCACACTCTCCATCCTAAGAGAAAGACAGATGCCTTTAAACAACCATGAAGAAGCTCTACAATGTCCTGTGGATTTTACTGGGTAAAGTACAACATTCATGTATCTGCTTTTTATTAGATTCACACTAACATAATAACAGAGTTTTCTGCAGTGTTTTTCCATTGTTCAGAAATGTTGCTCTGTTCGTGTTGAAATTTCTTGCCAAATAAACTTAATCTTGATCAGTTGCTGTTTCATACATGTATGGTTGTCTATAATTAAGGTATTTTTTTAACCATACATTTTTATCATTGTTTGCATTATATACTTGTGCTCTGTGTATTGTTACAAAACAAATAATATTTTCAAACATATTACAACTGAAAATAAGTAAAATAAATACATTTTCTATGTGAATATATGTTAAACTAATTTATTTCTGTGATCAAAGCTGAATTTTCAGCATCATTACTCCAGTCTTCAGTGTCACATGATCTTCAGAAATCATTCTAATATTCTGATTTGCTGCTCAAGAAACATTTCTGATTATTATCAATGCTGAAATCTGTTGTGCTGCATCATATTTTTGTGTAAACTGTGATGCATTATTTATTTGCAAGTTATTTGGTGAAAAGAAAGTTCAAAACAACATAATTTATTTGAAATATAAATATTTTGTAATGTTATAAATGTCCTTACTGACACTTTTGATTAATTAAATGTGCCCTTGTTGAATGAAAGCGTGAAGTTCTTAATTTACTGATCTCAAACTTGTTGATTGTAGAATGTGGATTTGTTTGTCACTTAATCTCTAGTCTTCAAAGTTGTTTTTCTTCAAACTACTTTACCAAACAAATCTTATGATAAATAGATGCTCATTTGTGTATAAAAATAGTTTGATAGTCTGTATTTGTCAAGAACACCTGATAGTGATTTACAGGAATGTGTCCTCGTCCCACTTTAGATTACAATATTTTTCTTGTTGCAGATTTTGTCATTATTATGTCTATTTTATGTTTCCATTATCATTTAGATAGTTTGTTAGCAACAATATCAAATGGAATAAAAGAAAAAAAAGAAATGCAAATATGATTGTGATTTAACAAAACCTAGTTCTACTCACAAATCTCATGTCCACAGGGTTTTTATTGATTGAGGGAATGGCAAATGGACAAGAAGGCAAGAAGCATTCATTTTATTTAAATCTTTGTTCTGTTTTGTCTGTTTGAACTGGCAAATATTAAAGTGCTTAGAAATGTAAAAGTACTTAGTAATTACATTATCTGACTTAAAAAAAAGAAAAAAATTGCACCCTTCATTTCTGACATTGCTGATGATAAGTAATAAAGATGACTTTGGTAAGATGCTTTAAAAATCCCCTTTGAGATCTAATGCTTGATAAGAATAAAACAATGGTGACTTCTTACTGGCCTTTATTCGTGAAACATTTTCCAGAGAACGCAGCACTTTGGGGTGAAACTAGTGAGTCATCAGTTTATGGATTCTGGCTACCTACTTATGCTATTGATGGATTGTTGACCACCGTGGCCCACACCAAATCAGAGACTGACCCGTGGTGGAGAGTGGACCTGCTGAAAGTATACAGAGTGAACAGAGTCACCATCACCAATAGAAATAACTTTGCTGATAGGATTAACGGGGCGGTGATTCGTATCGGAAACTTTCTTGACGTTTACAGTAACACCATGTGAGGATTTATTTGACTGTATTTAGCCTATTAATAGCACTGCAGATTAAGACAAACCAATAACAAACAATCTTTCTGTCTGTAGATGTGGTGTGATTTCTACTCTTGCGGCCAGTGCCACGGCCACTTTCTCATGCGGTGGGATGGTGGGACGTTATATGATTGTTCATCTTCCTGGAGATGGCAAAATGCTTACTCTTGCTGAAGTTGGAGTCTACGGGTATTTGGCAGGTAATTCATTATTGTATAGCACTTTTCAATATTGAATGTAATAAATATTTTTTTATTACACACGGCTCTCTGGAAGGCTTGATTCTGATTGGTCAGTCACGACAGGGTGAGTTGTTCCCACTGATCTAGAGAACTGGATTGCTCACTGCGCCACCATAATGGTATTCCCTAGTAGCTATTCCCTAGTCTTGCGTAACCAGACCTTCAGAATGACGGCAGAAGGTCTGGGAACCTTGGCCGCTTTGAATGGCCAAGGCCCACCCAAGAGGCCATATGACTGACAGGTAAAGCAACCAATCACATTTCTTTTTGTGCCGCATCATGTTTAGGGGCGAGGAAATGTCCCCACAATAACAAAAGATTAGTAAAACTCTTGGACATATTTAAAAAATTCTATGCTGCAAACTTTAAATATGCCACAATAACAGACCGGTGTGTAAAACTCTCGGACGTATTTTAAAGATTCTATGCTGCAAACTTTAAATATTTCACATACTTTTGAAAATCCAGTGTTTAGTTGATCCTGATAAGCGCTCGTCACAGTTGTAAGCACGATGGCTTTCTTCTTCCATGAAGGGGTTTGGCATCACAACATCTTTGTTTCCAGGCAGAATGTTAAAGAACGCGACACACACGTCTCCCGCAAATCCTGTATAAAGCCCTATTCGCACGGGATTAGTATTACCTGGTGACCTCCAGTCATTTGTAATAATTGCGGAGGTTGTCTTGATCTTAATCCCGTGTGAATCGGCCATGTCTGTAATTTGTAAAGTAAAAATTCCCCCCCAAATGACCTACCATATTTCGCCGAAAACCGACGTCCTGTGATAATATTAGTCCCGTGCGAATCGGCATCTCTGTGATTTGGCCAGCATTTGGCGGGTCGTATATCATTTTTTGAGGTTTTTGTTTCCTGTGTTCCTTTTTGTTTCGCCTTTTTATCCATCTTTCGCGAAGAATGGAGCTGCGTTGGAGTGTTTGATTGTATTTTGGATGCTGTTATATCGCTTACACCATACAATTTGCAGAAAGAGAAAGCTGAAAAGGTTTTGAGGTTAATGTGTTACAAATAAATCAAGCATAAAGCTTGAGATATTATTTTAACCTGGTGAAATGTAAATGACACAAGACACGAAACTATATTAGTTTATTTTTTTTTTAATTCATCTAACTGGACCATAGAACGGGACTCTCAAAGCCTTGACATCGTATCCGGGAGATAAGTCAGTAAATTCGAGTAAAATCACAGGCTTCGCTTATCCCGTGCGAATGTACCATACGAAATTTAGATGTGGGGGGGTAATTTCAAAATCACACAAGGTCCCCAGATAATACTAATCCTGTGCGAATAGGGCTTAATTCAGCCAATCCAATGATGACTTCAAAACTCCTAAAGTGTTTCCAGCTAAGTGTGCCGTATGCATCGGTCCGTGGGCGTGATGTCTGAGGCTGAGACTAGCTATTCCCATACATTATATTGAATTAATAGAATTAATGAGAAAACATCACCTAACAAGTCAGCGTTTTTATATCTTAAGTATCCCTGTACATTCATACAATGCAAATGCCCTAAGCATGTAAACGGTTATTTGTTTAATGTCAGGGATTTCCCCTAGGTATTTAAAAGTTACCTTCATTTAAATTACAGTAGCGTTCATCAGCTAAATAAAAATAAACATTGGATGCTCAATATATGTATTACAAATGACAACATGATCATTCTGAAATCTGAATAGAGATAAATGCTTTGTATACACATATACCTTAATTCACCTTGTACAGTTTTTCACTGTTTATTTGTATTATTGTTGTTGTAGTGTTTTTATTCGTACAGTAGGCTAACTGCAAATATTTCAACAATGATTTTGTTAACATCATTCATTTTGAAGCAGGTAATGATTAAAAGTTTGGTTAAAATAATAATTAATTCAACATATATACATAACAGTTTACTCAAATGGAAATGGTAATACTAAAACACCATAGAATTTGCATGATCTAAAAGTCTGAAATAGATGTTGCTCAATCAGGACATTAAAAATATACACACCATAAATTATTCAGAGAAATAATGCTGACAACATACAGTATGGTACAAAGGAAGCTTTATTTCCAAAATGGTGCAAGCTTTGAATTTCAATACAACATAGAGCAATATAGTAACAGAGGCTTGTATCGTGTTATTCATTGTATATTCGAATGAATTTCAGATACTAATACCAGATATATGTTCATGTTTAACATTTCCTGCATAACTACATACATAAAGAAATATATTTTATGTTGGCTTATTTACCTGTGTCAGCATGTGCATAGCAGACACACCCACTTTAATGATTTCAATATTTTGCTTATCCTGGCTGAAAAGACCATAAACATTGCAGATAATAACTGAAGAAAAACACACATTTAAAAAAAAAACCCCATGTGACTGACTAACAGTGCTAATTGTGGTGTTATTGAAGATAGAGAGATTGTTTAAAAAAAAAAACAGGTTGTTGAAGTAATGAAGTACGGCCTCTAATTATTGTGAATGTAGTTGTAATTGTTTAATAGTGATTGGTAAAATAAATTACACATTTCAAGTAGTTTTTTACCAATATTCTTCCCTTCCACTGTTGCTCTCAAATGTAAACTTGTTTTCGCCATAGAATAAAAATATACAAAAGATAATTGTGACTTTTTTTGCGAGTTTACATCTCACAATTTTGACATTTTTCTTCAAATTCTGAATTTGCAACTTGCAGTAAAAAAAAATAAATACAAATTTCTCAGAATTTAGAGTTTTTTTTCTCACAATTGACCGTGCGCAAAGAGCTTGATTGACAGGTGATCTGACCAATCAGAATGCGTATATTATGTGCCACCATTGCTATCTGCCATCTTGCCCAACAGCTACGGTCAGTCTCCATTGAAATCCATGTTAAAACGGGGTAAAAAAGATAGACTGAATTGAAACCTTTTCAATATATCTAAATATAAAAATGTGTGCAGGATTAAGCTGTGCTATTGTTGGCTGCCACAGTAACAGCAATAAGCTAACGGAATTCCTTTAAAGTACTTATTTTGCATACCAGAAAATCTGTCCATGTCCGGCACTGTATGCATGGCTTGAAGCGCTTAAGTTAAAATTCTGAGTGTGAAATAATAAAATAATATGTTAAAACGTGTGCTCTTATCATTCTGTGGACAAAATCCTGTGAACTTTGCCCCAATCGGGAGCTGTAACTTATATGCACATGTGCGCTCATCTGTTTTCAATACCAGAGGTGGAAAGTAACTAATTACAAATACTTTCGTTACAGTACTTGAGTACATTTTTAAATTTTTCTACTTTCTTTAGTATAATTTTTTTTTAAAAAGAAAAAAAAAAAAAAAAAAAAAAAAGACAAAAGAGGCTCTGATGGAAAAAAAGAGCGAGCCGGCATTTGACGGGCACTTGTCAAACTTCTGGGGTGGAGCACGTTTTTACGTTCATCTGGCTGATAGATCAACCATGATTTATCTGTTAATCAGATTCATTTTAAATCACTTTTTATGTGTGCGTGCTTTGGATGTGTGTGCACATGGGTGAAGAAACTACATAGGCTAGTCTATGTATGACCGGCCGATTTATACATATCCAAAACGAGACGATGTGAACATGCAGTGCATGTTTCATTCATACTCAAAGCCGGAGGGCGCTCTCGCGCAGAAAGTCCAAAACGGCCTCGTGGAAGTAATAACTTATGACGTGCAGGAAATCCCTAATATGGACAAAGGCATCCCGCTATCGCTGTATATCTTAAAAAAGGTAATTTCAGGTCATTTCCAGGTAATACATAGTATATGAATAATGCAGTGCTAATTGACATAACATTTAATAGAGTATATAAACTATTCTGCCTTATTATGTGTTTGTATAAACCAATCCTAAAATTGTCATTAGGAAAATACAGAAAAAAAATATAGAATACAAATGATTGGTTATCGTCCAGCAGTGTATTTGATTTCTTGGCCAATTAAAAGACATAAGAAAAAAAAAGCTTGTCAATTAGACAAAAGTCAAAAGTTTTTTTTTTTTTTACATTTCTGTCCCCCTCATTTCTGAAATGATGGCTATGCCCCTATGTGTGCATTATAGAAAACAGTGCACAAGTCTTCTTGTGCATGAATGGTTTAAAGACATATTAAAATACACACAAAAGAATCGATAAGAGGAATCGAAATGTAAATTTTATAACAAGTAGACGATTCCTGACCTTAAGCATCCTATTCCAGAATTAGAAAAGATTTTGGATTCCCAAGCCTAGGTATGGGTTAAAATGTTAAATAAAATGCTCTTTTTTTGTCCTACCGAAAATGTGCCTGGAGTCCACCTGTAGTTTTTATAACAAGTGTTCTTTAGCCTATTGATTTTCATTCATAGTATTCAGCTAACTATGAAATATTTTGTAATAAGATGATATCTAAGATTATTTATATATTTATTTATTTATTTTTTACCTTATTGTAATCAAAATTAGGAATTGACAAGAATATTGGAATCATTAAAATTCAAATGATGCCCAACCTTACCCATACCCCACATAATTTTTTTACTGGCACCTTTCTATTCACACTGTTTTAAACCCTTTATTTAATTTTAAACCCTCACTTACCCTTCTTTGCTTTTGCCCTTCTTAAAAACAACCACATAATTTTATGTGTGAATGTACTTTTCAAAATTAGTTATAAAACAGTTGCACCTGGCAACAGGGATAGGTATGTTTGCTTAGCATAGCGTCAATCATGAAAATTTATGAGACTAGTATCACGTTTTGCTCCAAAATCACTATATAACATCAGTCGTGTTTGAAACAGTTAGCTTCTGTGGTTCTATGTTGCTTCTTATCACAGTGAGACAGAAAATATGTTTTTATAAAAATCTTTACTGTGATACAAGCTATGTCAATTAGCATTGCATTGTAATTGTGTGTTTATTGTCTTCCACGTTTCGTCAGTCGAAGTGTCTCTATCTCCATGTTATTCAGCTGATATCTGATGCATTTTCCATATAAGGGATTTCCTGGGTCTCACTTGTGAAACAGACATCAAAGTACATGGGTCTAAGGGTTAGGGTTAACCCTGCTCCAAAATGCTCACATCGTCTCATTTTGGGTGAAAATATAAAAAATAATACTAAAGTACTTTGTAACGCAGTAACTTGAGTAGTTTTTCAGCAAACTACTTTTTTACTCTTACTTGAGTCATATTATTTTTCAGTACTTTTACTTGTACTCAAGTAAATTATTCCTTAAGTAGCAATACTTTTACTTAAGTACAATTTCTTAGTACTCTTTCCACCACTGTTCAACACAGCTAACCTTGCATCACTTCATGTCATCTTCCCACTCATTAAACTATGACATGTCCTTTACTGCAAAAAGATGGTCATTGCGACACTGTAAAGTGATGAAACTATGGCGCCATGTGGTGTTTTTTAAACCATTTTTAATAGGTTTCACACTATATTATCGGCTTGGAAAATCTGTTATTGTGACTTGAAACAGAGACCGGAAATGTAAAGCACTGTTCCAGTCGGACGAGACTTCCGCGTTCAGAAAAATGTGAATTTGATTGTGTTTTATTAACGTATACACCTACCCCAACCTTAAACAATAATGCAAAAAACAGTAATTATTGTTGTACAGTGTGACAAAAATTACGTTATATTGATGTGCGCATGCCCAGGAGCCGCAGCTGTATCACTTCTAGCCTTAACCACAAATCAGACAGGAGAGTAGATTAACTTCGGTGGACTTAAACTTGAAAAAGGGTGTGTTCTGCGGTTGAAATAAAATACGTTCTGATGTTTATTCATGTTTATTTCGTGCTTTAAGTACATATGAAAAGACGATCGGTTCCCATGTGCTGCTTGAACTGAGGCACTACAGCGATCTGTCTTGATACATAAAGAACCACAAAACGGTATTTATTGTTTGAATTTCTTTAAAAATGACTAAATTTGATAGCTGAGAGTCCTGAGACCTTGTTTCATACCAGAAGTAACCTGCACTGTCTTGTCTGTCGGTGTGTTGTCAGTTTCCTCTTTGCTCTGCAATGTATTTTTCACTGCGTGAGAACATGATGTGTATTGTGAGAGCGGCATTGTTTGTCAGAGATAGCAACAGTTACTAAGGGTGGGCGGGTCTTTGCGAACCATCAATTGTGAGTTATTGTCACCACAATTCTGACATTTTTTTATTCCGTGGAAATACGCTTCCATAGAAGTCTCATTCACGCTTGTTCAAATTATGCATAAACATGGATCACAAAAGGTTTTTATTAATTTCCCAGGAAATCGTGCAGTAGAAGGAGCCGTAATACAATCTTCGACATTTGCGGGCTGGTTTGCTGAAAAGGCCACTGATAGTAATCGCGGCTTCCAGCAGTTGAATACAGCATGCACCTCAACCCTTAATGAGTCTAACCCATGGTGGAGGCTGGATCTGCATGATGTTTACCGAGTTAGTGAAGTGGTCATCACTAACAGAAATGACAGCTATGCAGAACAAATAAACGGAGCGGAAATTCGCATCGGAATCTCTTTGGAGAACAATGGCAGCAACAATCCCATGTGAGAAACTTGAGGTTGAAAGAATGTGAGATATCAAGAACAAATGTGAAGGATTATGTGAATGTGTTCTCTAATTGTTTCTCTCTCTGTCTGTAGATGTGCTGTTATTTCTACTATTCCAGCAGGTGAGTCCTACAACTTCTCATGTAATGGGATGGTTGGACGTTACGTGATTGTTCATATTCCTGGAGATTGGGAGATTCTTAGTCTTTGCGAGGTTGAAGTCTACGGGTATTTGGCAGGTAATTCATTGTTGTAGAGCTTTGAATTTAATGCTCTACATGAATATATATTTCATGTACTCTCATGCCATGCTTAAAACATATTTTAAAGAGACACAAAATCATAATTTATGCATTTTTGTTTGGTCAAAGTAATTGATTTCTCACTTCAAGTCACTGTTCACTAATAATCTTTGCCTCTGCTACAAGCTTTGAGCATTAAGATGCATTGTGACATTTTTGTTCATACATTTTCTAGAAAATCTGGCAGTAGCTGGTGCTGCTACACAGTCATCAACATCTGAGAACTGGTTTGCTGAAAAAGCCATTGATCGAGGTCTCCAGCAGTTGTATACGGGATGCTCCTCAACTCTCAGTCAGACTAACCCATGGTGGAGGCTGGATCTACATCATATTTACCGAGTTAACAGAGTGGTCATCACTAACAGAAACGACTGCTGTGCAGAACGAATAAACGGAATGGAGATTCGCATCGGAAACCCTTTGGAGAACAACAGCAACAACAATCCCATGTGAGGAAATTGAGATTGAAAGAGCACGAGACATCGACCACAAATGTGAAGGATATGAGAGTATTTTTACATCTCTCATGTGTTTCTGTCTGTAGATGTGCTGTTATTCCTGCTATTCCAGCAGGTGAGTCCTACAGCTACTCATGCGGTGGGATGGAGGGACGTTACATGAATCTAATCATTCCTGGAGACATGAAGATACTCACTCTGTGTGAGGTGAAAGTCTATGGAGAAGGTAAACCGGTAATACTGTTATCAGATATCAGAATATCGGATAGTAATAATGTCTTCACATGCATCATCATATATTTTTTTTGTCAGTGGATATGTTTTAATAAATGCAAACTGTAGTAAATCGTGTATAGGATCTAAAACATATTTTCAATATTTCAGTGTTAAATTAAGAAGATGTTTTATGTATATACATATACATATGAATATCCATGTATTTGTTTAGGTCCCTGTTTTAAAAAATCATTTGTAAAAATGCAGTTTAAGTCCAACAATGATTTGACTGTCTCTACAATGAGAGAAAACGTACTGAAACAGGTGAGAGAAAAAAACAACTTCAACCCTCATTATTACTGTCAAATACCAGTAGTTTTTTTTCTGCTTTTGGAGATTTACATGGATAACTAGTGCTACAGTTCTTTGTATGTATCATTGTAGCTTTATTTCAACATTGGTTTAATTAATTTTATCCATTTATATATTGTCAGTAATCAGTATATAGAAACGTCTCGGTTACGTATGTAACCCTCATTCCCTGAAGGAGGGAACGGAGACGTCACGTTGTGACCGACGAATTGGGATCTCGCTTTGAGAGACCAATCTACTTTGAGTGTAAACTAAACGAGCCAATGCACATTGGCATGTGATGATTGCATCCAGCTGCCGCTGATTACAGCGTGAGCATAAAAAGGCAGCAAATGCAACGCATACCAGGTTTTTGCTTCGGAGCTGAGCCGGTGACCCGGCCGCTCAGTGGTGGTACAGCAGCCGTGGCGACGGGACGTGACGTCTCCATTCCCTCCTTCAGGGAACAAGGGTTACATACGTAACAGAGACGTTCCCTTTCAGTCGGTCACTACGAGTCACATCGTGACCGATGAATTGGGATCCCTACCAAAGCGCCATGGATGCTGCCCCTTTCAGTGTCCTTTGCGAGCCTCCTGCACCCCCTTTTGGTGTAGGCCGGGGCTCGCAACAAGAAGACCAGTCACTGTTGCTGTAGCACTACCCACTCAGTGAGATTGGATAACACTGGGAAATCATACCCGTACCACTTGGAACAGGAAGGTTGCGGAAGCCCCATCCTTCCCGAAGGAGGTTTCGGAAGCACTTACACATATGACATCCGTTTAGGTGCATATGGAAGATTAGAGGTGATTGTAACCCTCATGGAAATGGCAGAAGTCTGCCGGGGAAACACGGGCTCTGAGGCTATACCGTGGACTTTACACATATGGGAACCACTTAGGCCTCTACATATGGAACCCAGCCCTCTACCGGTTCTCACGGATTAAACGAGTGAGGGCCTGGTGCCGGACGTTCCGCCACGTCTGGCTACCGAGGGGGTGGAGGAGCTCGACAGGGCCTACAATACGGACACTCTGGAGCAGTTTTAGCACGCTGACACTAACCGGGGCCTCTTAGTGCCTCTACCCGTTTGAGGTGAGAACACAGGAGGATACTGGCTTCACATGAAGGCTATAGAATCTAGCGAACTTGTTGGGGGTCGCCCAGCCCACAGCTCTACAAATATCTGTCAGCGACTGCCGGCCTCCGTAATAGACAAAGAGCTGGTCTGAGGTCCTAAAGCTTTGTGTCCGGTCTACGTAGTATCTCAAGGCTCGGATGGGACAGAGCAAAGCTAGGGCTGTGTCTGCCTCCTCCAGGGGCAGCGCTTGCAGGCTCACCACCTGATCCCTGAAGGGAGTAGTGGGAACCTTGGGCACATAGCCGGGCCGGAGCCTCAGGATTACGTGGGAGTCAGCTGGCCCAAACTCTAGACACGAATCGTCGACCGAAAATGCGTGCAGGTCCCCTACCCTCTTGATGGAGGCCAATGCAAGCAGGAGCAGAGTTTTCATTGAAAGAAACTTTAGCTCGACTGACTGCAAAGGCTCGAATGGGCCCTGCTGTAGTGTTTTAAGCACCAGAGACAGGTCCCAAGAGGGTATAGAGGAGGACTGGGGAGGATTTAACCTTCTGGCCCCCCTAAGGAACCTGATGACCAGATCATGCTTCCCTACCGACTTCCCTTACATGGGGTCATGGTTAGCAGCAATCGCTGCGACATAGACTTTAAGGGTGGAGGGAGACAGCCTTCGCTCCAACCCTAGCTGCAAAATGGAAAGCACGACCCTGATTGGGCATCTCCGGGGGTCTTCTCGGTGAGAAGAACACCACTCGATGAACAGGTTCCACTTCAAAGTGTAAGCGTGTCTCGTAGACGGTGCTCTCGCTGAAGTGATGGTGTTATCTACCTCTTGGGGTAGGTCACCTAGAACCTCCGCGTCCTGTCAGGTTTCTGGAGAGGCAAACAGGTCTACCTGACTGGCTCCAAAACGTCTCCAAATCAGATGGACCATCTGGGGATGGAGTCTCCATTCTCCCTGGAGCGTAGCTCGTGACAGCTCATCGGTCATACGGTTGAGCAGACCCGGAATGTGAATGTCACGAAGTGACCTCAGAACCTTCCGACTCCAAAGTTGCGACATGTGACGGGAGCGTAGACCACCTTGTCAGTTGATGTACACAATTCAAGCAGTTCAGCACCGACCGCGCACGTTCCTCTGTGAGGCGTGCTGTCTGTTCGACCGAATCCAAGTCCATACCGAGAAAAGAGATCCTCTGCGTCGGGGAGAGTCTGCTCTTTTCCCAGTTGACCCGAAGACCCAACTGGCTGAGATGCTGAAGCACCAGATCCCTGTGCTCGCACAACTGAACCCGAGACTGTGCTAGTGTAAGCCAATCGTTGAGATAGTTGAGGATGCGAACACCCTGCTCTCTGTGGGGAACAAGAGCCCCCTCCGTGAAGACACGGGGAGACAGGGACAGCCCGAAGGGCAGAACCTTGTACTGGTATGCACATCCCTCGAACGCAAACCGCAGAAATGGTCTGTGGCGCTGAAGGATCGACACATGAAAGTACGCGTCCTTCAGGTCGATCGCTGCAAACCAATCTCGGGGACGGATGCACCCGAAGATGCGTTTCTGCGTGAACATCTTGAACGGTAACCGGTGCAGGGCCCGGTTCAAGACACGCAGGTCCAAGATTGGCCGTAACCCACCGCCTTTCTTGGGTACAATGAAGTAGGGGCTGTAAAACCCCGTATTCATATTGGCTGGAGGGACCGGCTCTATCGCATCCTTTGCCAATAGGACTGCGATCTCCGCACGTAAGACAGGAGCATCGGCCGCCTTCACTGTCGTGAAGCGGATGCCACTGAACTTGGGTGGACGCCGGGCGAACTGAATCGCATAGCTGAGGCTGATGGTCCGCAGAAGCCAGCGAGACGGGCTGGGTAACGCTAGCCAGGCACCCAAATACCGTGCAAGCGGGACCAATGGAACCACCGGCGTACCAGTAGTGGGGCAGCGAGGTGGAACGCAGGGACCCAACTCGGACGGCTTGTGAGCGGACCGAAGAGGGGTCTGAGTGTGCCGTGCAGCACTTACCTGGTTCCACAGTTTGGCAGAGGGTGCGTGAGTAGGGCCTTTGTTGACGCTCTCGAACAATCCGCTGCTGACTGCTGGCGAGAGAGGAGGATGAGTGCGGTCCAGAGTTGAACCGTCCGCGATCCTCCGTGCCCTCTTGGGACCCAGAGATAGTGAAAACTGCTCTTTTGTCGAGAATTTGGGTACCGTCGACCGTGAGGCCGACGGCAGGGAAAAACAAAACAAAAGATTCTCCACCTAGCCCTCCCCGGGTGAGGGAGTGATGCGTTCACCATCTCCCGAAGAGCAGATTCCTCCATATCTGGGTCGCCCGTCTCAGGGCTGCTTGCTCTTCCGCTTGCCGCCAGGTTTGGCGGGGGCCTGGACGGGCTGGGCGGCTTGCCTACGCCCGGCTCCACGGCGATGCTTGGGTGGAGGCTGCTGCGGATGCTGTGCGGGAGCGGGGGCGGACGCGGACGCAGGGGGCTGCCCTCGGCGACGAGCAGGCTGGGGCGCTGCGGCCGGCAGGCGGGTGGAGGCAGCAGCTGCCCGCCGGGGCAAGATGTGTCAAGTCGCCTCAGTCTGCTTCTGTGCAGGCACAGCCAGAGATGGCGCTCCTGGACCACAAGCGTGGACATCGCACGACCCAGAGAACCCGCGATGACCTTCGTCGGGAATTGAGGAACCGAACCTTGTCGGTGTCCCTCATGTCCGCCAGACACGGCCAGAGATGGCGCTCCTGGACCACAAGCGTGGACATCGCACGACCCAGAGAACCCGCGATGACCTTCGTCGCTCGGAGCGCGAGGTCAGTGGCGGTTCAGAGCTCTGTCAGAACTTCCAGATCGTGACCACCCTCGTGCAGGTCCTTCAGTGCCTTGGCCTGGTGCACCTGCAGTAACGCCATAGCATGTAAGGCATAGGCAGCTTCCCCGCAAGCCGTATAAGACCAGACAAATGTCTACAGGCCCGGGAAGGGAGCAACGGGTCTCCCCACCAGGAGGAGGCGGTCTTTGGACACAACTGCATCGCTAGCGACCGCTCCACCGGGTGGATCACCGAATACCCCCTCGCTGCACCACCATCGAGGGTGGTGAGGGAGGGAGAGCTAGAAGGCCGGTTTCTGGCAGTAAAAGGTGCCATCCACAACCTGGTAAGCTCCTCATGCACTTCCGGGAAGAAAGGCACCAGGGCGAGGCGCTGAGAACCAGTGCGAGCCACCCCGAGAAACCAATCATCTAACCTCGAGGGCTCGGGACGCGATGGAGAATTCCACTTGAGCCCTACCCTTTCAGCGGCCCGGGAAAGCATAGCCGACATCTCTGGATCCGGTTCAGGCATTGCCACCGTCCCGGAGGGCGGCAGGGCAGCCGAATCTTCCTCTCCAGAGAGCGCTCCCTCCGATGCAGCGATCGACATCCCGTCATCGGGAGGAGCCCCGAGGGATACCGCTGGTACGCTCTTTGAAGAGGGCCCAGCACGTTCCTTCGGCGGCTCGGCTGGCTGCGAAGCGCTGGAGGAGTGGTGGGATCCTGAGGGTTGGTTCCCTGAGGGGTTTGCCACCACTGTAACCCTCAGACCGCCCGCGCTACTGCTGGAAGTAGTCCTTGCCTTGCTACCGTCAGAACGAGCACTAAATCGCGGCAGAGGCAACGGAACACCGCCCCCCTGGAGGTAGCGAAGCCTGGTCCGCAGCTCCGAGATGGTCATCTTCCCGCAATGGGAACATGACTCATCCACGAACGCCACCTCAGTGTGCTTCATGCCCAGACACGTGAGGCAGCGAT
>NW_015536519.1:142147-144986 GCF_001515605.1 Sinocyclocheilus anshuiensis | reverse complement strand
TGACACTGCGTGCCCGTTGTATGTGGCCCCCCAGCCGGTGGTGGAGGCATCCGTGTAAACCACAGCATGTCTGGAGACCTGTTCTAGGGGCACTCCTGCCCGGAGGAACGTAAGGTCTGACCACGGGGTGAAGGTTTGGCGACAAGCCAGTGTAACTTGGACCCGGTGAGTGCCACGCTGCCACGCCCACCTCGAGACTCGGCCATGAAGCCAGTGCTGAAGCAATCCGTTGTCTTTCCAAAGACGCACACGTGTAAGCTCTTTTAGAGAAATAAGCTCTTTCAGGGAAATGCTCTTTTAGGTGCTGAGACACACAGGGGAGATGGCTGCTTGCAGCACAACAAGGGGTAGTGCAGCCTGAAGTGTGCAACCCACTCGACACAGGAACGACCACCGCTGAAGCGCTGTTCGCCAACACAAAAGCTTCCAAGAGCGCGCTGAACTCGTAGTTCACTGAAGACACTGGTAGGAGCAGAACGATGTTGTCGCTCGGCTCCGAAGCAAAAAACTTTGGTCTCTCGAAGCGAGATCCCAATTCGTCGGTCACGACGTGATTCATAGTGACCGACTGAAAGGGAACCAAATTTGACTGACATTGCTCCAAATTTGCTTCATCAGGAATATTATGACAATGTTTTAATCTGGGTTTACAGTGACATTAAACATGAAGATTTGAATTCATCATATAGTTCAATGTAAATCACTTTAGTATTAACATGTTATTTTTAGTTGAGATCTGCTCTAGCTGCTAGAAGATTGACAGATGTGACTCTACGTTGGTCTCAAACCCCTAAACGGGTGATCAAGAAAGTGAATGTAGCTAATCCAGAATGTGAGTCTGTTCTCTCAACTGTACAATAACTTATGAAATAGGGAATGATTATAAAAACCATGTGATGTAATAAACAAAAATGTTTTATTTACAGGTCATTGAAGTAGGGAAAATTAATACTCTGGAAATCAACACTGCCTTTAATTCACTACATTCATATTCATTAAAGATGATTTTCATTCTAATTACACTGACTGAAATTTCTTCATGTGTTTACTATGTGAATACTTTTAAAGCAGAACTATTGTAAAACTATCTTGTGTAATTGTGTATTGTCAGCAAATAAAGATATCAATAAATATAATTAAAATAATTAAACTTAACATGACAAGTTTTCTGTATATTCACTGTCAATATAGATTTTTTTTTTACGTCTAATATCTATATATTGTAATTTTAATTGTGTTGATGTTCTTGTTTTATTAAATTTCCTGCCATTTAATGTTGTTGTACCTTTGGAGCTGTAGTAAGATGAACGGAATCTCACCCCAGATAACACACGTATGTCTGCAAGATGTCTGTTAAAGATTTCTTGATCTGGAAAGCATCTGCCGTATACAAACATCTGACAGACGTCTTTAAGATGTCAGTTTTACATGCGTTCTAAATCATAAACATCTTAAAGACATCTAATAATCGTCTATTTGAAATCTGATAGGAAATGTTTTATAGATGTGTTACAGATAAGCAAACAATCTAAAAATATGTGTCTTGCAGATGTAAATGCAGACGTCACTGTGATGTACGTGTGCTATCAGGGACGGGAATGGACAGAGAACAGTGCAAGCATGGGGAATGAGCAGCTGTTTGCTTTATTTGAACTCTAACCAATTAAAGACCATAATCAGGGTCTGATTTTTTTTAGAAGCTTGTTTTTTTTAATTTTAAACACGGACTGTTCATTTTTTGTAATAATTGTATTGTAAATTGTATTAAGCTTCTCCCCCTCTCAGTGTCTAATAAAGATCAGGGGTCTCATTTATAAACGTTGCGTATGCACAAAATTGCATAGAAATATGCGTATGCAATTTTCCACGCACAAATCGGGATTTATAAAAAATAAACTTGCCATAAATATGTACGCACCATACGGACATTCTAGACCATGCGTACAAACTCTTTTATTTTTTTCCTGGAGTGAGAAAAGTAATGACGTAAACGATGATTTTAGACTGTTTTCATTTCGATATACACAGTTACATGAAATATTCCACTCTCATTAACACTAGAACCGCCAGAGGTCGCTATATACCTAAAAGCACCAGCGGGTAAATTTTACCCACGCACATGACAGCTGTTTTTGAATGGCTAAAGAACATATTATTTCACTGTATTATGCTACTGTCTTCACAAAGAAGTGTCTAGAGTCATGAAATGATTATGTCTAGTCATCAGCTATATTTTGTTTTATGTTCTAAGCTTTTTTATGCAGGCTACACTAGTCACTTTTCATAACGGTCAATATTAAGCAAGCCTGCGCTGACAACTAGAATTAGAAGGAAGTAAATACAGCTATTATAATACAATGTTATTAATATATTAGGATAGCACCTAATTAATTATTAATTTGTTTAGTTATATCATTTATAATTTGAATTATACAAGAAGAACACCAATAAACTTCGGGTAATAATACAAAAAAAAAAGTTTTATTCAATAGCCTACATCAAATTGAAATTTTCTTCAGGAAACAGGCAGACTAGAATAAATAGCAACACAGAAGCGAACAATAAACAATAGAAATGGCAAATCAAAAATTAAATAATTAATCCAAATTTTGAACAATTATGAGTAACATTAGGATAAAACGTCTAAATATGATACATTGATCGCCGACAGATGCTTTACTGATCCTCACCATCAGACTCTCCATCGCTCATGGCATTTAGTGCTTCTTATACCTCTTCAGCATTCATAAATCGCCTTCTTTTACTCATTTTGTCTTTATTTATGAAACTGATAACCGCTAATTCAGTGAGTGAAAGGCGTTGCCTAGCAATGTACTAC
>NW_015536519.1:124988-140954 GCF_001515605.1 Sinocyclocheilus anshuiensis | reverse complement strand
TCCCAGGTGTGTCTCGTCATCCCCTCCTCCTCGTGTGTGTATAAAAAGTGTTCCCAGTCCCAAGTTCTCCGTCCGCTGTGAACGTCTTCGTGTGAACGTCTTCCTGTGTTCGTCTCCCTTGGTTCCTTGGTGGTAATAAAGTCCTGTAAACGCCTTCCTGAGTTCGTCTCCCTTGGTTCCTGTAAATAAAGTCTTGGTAACATATTCTCCAGCGTCTCCTCGTCCCTCGTGTGTGTGCAACGTGAGAGATAATAATAAGAAATGTTTCTTGAGGATCAGATCAATATATTAGAATGATTTCTGAAGGATCAAGTGACACTAAAGAGACTGCAGTTATCAGATGAAAATTAGCTTTGCATCACGGTATTAAATTACATTTTAAAATATGTTATACATACATTAAAATGTAATAATATATTAAGTTTAATAAATTAAAAAAATATTATTTTATAATACGTTATATTTAATAACATATTACATATGTTCTTTAATATGTCTAAATCTAATGACCTTAAAAAGTATTATGCTTAAAATAATAAAATAATGTATAAAAGTTAATAAACAAATGTAATTAACACTAAAACCGCCAGCGGGTAAATTTTACCCACACACATGACAGCTGTTTTTACATGGCTAAATAACATATTATTTCACTGTATTATGCCACTGTCTTCACAAAGAAGTGTCTAGAGTCATGCAATGATTATGTCTAGTCATCAACTATATTTTTGTCCTGTTGTTTTATGTTCAAGGCCTTTTTATGCTACACTAGTCACTTTTCATAACGGTCAATATTAAGCAAGCCTGCGCTGACAACTAGAATTAGAAGGAAGTAAATACAGCTATTATAATACAATGTTATTAATATATTAGGATAGCCTATGTTATTTAAATTACTAAAATAGCCTATAGACAATAATGAGCAATAATAATTCACCACACTGCATGATGCGATGACAAATTCAAGCACACGCCTTCACCAAATTAATTATTAATTTGTTTAGTTCTATCATTTATAATTTGAATGAGAAAACAAAACCAATATTTTTTTAGTTTTATTCATTAGATCAAAGATTGTATTTATTTATTTTTTATTCAGGAAACGGGCAGACTAAATAGCACCACAGAAGCGAACAATAAAAGATAGAAATGGCAAATCAAAAATTAAATAATTAATCCAAATTTTGAACAATTATGAGTAACATTAGGATAAAACGCCTAAATATGATATAGGCTATTGATCGCCGTCAGATGCTGAGCCGACCCAGGACGCTTTACTTATCTCCCCACCATCAGACTCTCCGCTCATGGCATTTAGTGCTTCTCATACCTCTGCAGCATTCATAAATCGCCTTCTTTTACACATTTTGTCTTTATTTATGAAACTGATAACCGCTAATTCAGTGAGTGAAAGGTGTTGCCTAGCAATGTACTATGTTAAAACATAAGCGGCACGAAAATCACAGCGCGAACATACAGGCATTATATAGCGGGTCAATTTGACCCGCTGGCACTTATACGTATAAATGCCCCGTTTTTTAATCGGGTTTTATCTAAACAGTTTTTAACAACAGGGGATTGTAAATCACACAGTTTTAGTAAAAGTCAGTGACTGGGAGACTTGAATGTTTTATTAAAAATCTTTTCTCTACGTTTTAAAAACAGCCACGGGTAAAATTTACCCCGTGGCGGTTTCTAGTGTTAATGGATAAAAACACGGAAATTAGGCTGCATAAAGTCATTACGCATAAGTTAAACCAAAATTATATGACTTTAGACATGTTTGTAGTGGATGCGTTTGATCACTTTTCCTGTGGCATGCTATGTTTTAATGACAGCGAGGAGTGCTACAGGTGCACAATAGTTCATCTTTGAATTAAACTGCAAATCTCATGTTATGAGAACATATTTTAGCGAGAACAATGATCAATGATGCACACATACTTCGATATTATGGCGGACACTTCTGGATTCGATGGTCGAACTGTTCATTATCCGGTTCGAATTGGACCAATGATAATAGCTTACTGTACAACCGCAGCTGCACGAGGTGTTAATGTCGTGTGAAGGCATCTCTACAACATTATGAAAAATACCACTGTATTTGAAGGATACGACTTGAAAAAAAAAAACTGTAAGATTTGCGTGTTTCCTTTTTAAAATACTTTGTCAGTGACATGCAATTGTATTTACGCTGCAATAAATATAGGATGATCTGTTTCCACTAAAAATAGCTAAAAGATGTTCACCTTATCAGCAAAACTGCATACATTTAATTTGATTTGAATTGTTTAAAACAATTGAAATACTGTCTGGCCAGTGGAAAAGAATGAGGCCAGCTATATTCCAGGCTATTTATCTGAGAACTAAACAGTTTTGTTTTTATGGATATTTTGATATATTTATTCTAAAACATAACAAGGATATTGGATGATTTTAGCGATAAAAATGTATGTGGCACAAATGGCATTTAGTCCGTATCTCATATTTCCTTAACGTCTTTCTTTGATGGTGTTAAACATGGTGTCACGAGGATGGAATATGCATGGAAATTATATGCAGATGAGGTTATGCATAGTAAAACTAGGCGTTCTAAGCTCCATATATGGTGATTTTGGGGAGGGGTCGGGGTGGAGATGCACGTATACACAATCTTCCCTTGACTGGGATTTATAAAGGGATTTTTGAGCAGGTTCTGGCATACACATGGTTTTATAAATCTGAAAACCTTTGTGCGTATGCAAAATCTAGCTTTTGTGTGTACGTACACTTTTAGGATAAACTTTTAGGATGGATATTTTTTTATAAATGAAACCCGAGGGCTCAGGTGAAGTCATAGTCAGGTCATTGTTACAGGTCCATTTAAGTAAGCTACACTTTAACAACAAATTTTTAAAGTACTTATGGAAATAATTTAAAATAATATACTTAAGTTGGTCCCACTTTATATTAAGTGGCCTTAACTACTATGCACTTACATAAAAAAAAAAATAAGTACAATGTACTTACTGTGTTCATATTGTATTGCAAAACACTATTGCTGCTATTGAGGTGGGATACGGGTAGGTTAGGGACAGGTTTGGTGGTATGGGTAGGTTTAAGGGTGGGTTAAGGTGTAAAGGATGGGTCAACTGTGTAATTATAAATGTAATTACAGAAATTAATTACAGATGTAATTACATGCAGGTATTTTTTTTAAATATAAGTGCAATGTAAAAACATGTATGTACACAAAAAGTGCATTGTACCAAATTATTAATTTAAATGTAAGTACATAGTAGTTAAGGCCACTTAATATAAAGTGGGACCCTTAAGTTTAACTAAACATAATGCTTTTCGACACTTAATTGCATGGTAATTGCAATTAAATCATAATGTACACATTTATTGAACCACTAACGAAGACTTAGTTACATATTTATATGTAATTTCACAAAACTCCCGAAACTTTAATTTGATATTATTGTAAATTGCAATTTTTAAAACTTTACTTGTTGGTTGAGAAACATAGCCATGAAATTGCGCACCCTTTTAAGTACACTCAGGTGACCTGTTGTTTATTACTGTTATTAAAATTATTAATTTTATTTTGTACTGTTCTCCGAGGTCCACTTATAATGTTATCACATTTTTTTTACATCCAAAAATATCATAATTTAGAAGTAATAGGCTATTTTCTGTCCTGTCTTTGTCACCCTCATCAGAACACTCCATTTGAATCGTGGCGGATTAACTGTAGACTCGGAAGTAAATGCTAAACACTGCTATGATTGGCTGATAGTTGTATATGTTTGACAGCGACATTCCTCATAGATGTGCACTGCTGTGATTTAGGTTAAAAATGCATAAATACTCAGTACATATCAAACGATCTGTTTAACAGACAAAGCAACAGTGATCACGTAATGAAGACAGTTACTCACACTTGTGTGCTGCGACATGACTGTCGGATCCAATATAATCGGCATATTGTCTTTTAGATTCAATCTTTTTGAAAATCCCGCATCAAATGGTACCTTGTTTGTAAGGCAAGGCAAGTTTATTTATATAGCACATTTCATACACAATGGTAATTCAAAGTGCTTTACATAAAAGAAAGTAAAATAATCATAAAATCATAATCACAACAATAAATCAAGGAATTTAAAAAACTTTTTAAATTATTTAAAATGAATTTAAAACAGTTAAAAACAGAAAAAGATTATACATAAAATATAGTGCAATCAGTTCGGACATCGCATCCTGGCAGCAGCGTTCTGGATGAGCTGCAGCTGTCTAATGGTCTTCTTGGGAAGGCCGGTGAGGAGACCATTACAATAGTCCACCCTGCTGGTGATAAAGGCATGAACAAGTTTCTCCAAGTCTTGACTGGAAACAAAACATCTAATTCTTGCAATGTTTTTGAGATGATAGTATGCTGATTTAGTTACTGCTTTGACATGACTACTGAAACTAAGGTCTGTCTCCAGAATCACACCAAGATTCCTGACTTGATTTTATAGGGACAGGTTCTGAAAAGTGCATCTAGTACGACATTAGGCTTGAATACTTGGTTAATTTGCATTATTAAGAGGAAATAAGAAATGAACAATTGAAAACCTAAACCTCAAATATTGCCCCATGTTATTGATTCAACCCATGTCATCTAAATCTCACTCCAGCTTGGCAAGCAAAGTTGGCAACCCTGTCTATTAGTTAGGTAAACCCCTACCTTCACTTCAGTTTTATAGAAGTGAGTAGAAATCAGTTTCAGATAATGTTCTGAAGGTCGTGCTCAAGACAGCAACTGTCTTTGGTATTGCCCTGAGGTTTTTTGACTGAAATCACGGTCCGAGGGCTCATGGACCGGACCGAAAGGGCGCTTTAGCATCTGTGATTAAAGGGGCAGGGGCTCGAGCCTGCGAGATAATAATATAATTTATTCTTCCCTATATAATAACAAAATCGTTTTGTAAACATAATTTTGATAATCTAGTTTAAAAAAAAAACAGTCGGTAAAGCCAAACGTGTGGGAAAATGTAAAAGCTGAATTTACTTTAGTTATTCAATTAGTGCACAAAACGCAAACACAAAAGAAAATATTTAAAACAGGTTTGGATGCTGTTAATATTCTTCACTGTGAAACAACATCAACATATCTGTGCACAAATAACTGTTTAATTGTTAAGTCTGATTTCCTTAACTCTATAATGCACAGTCACAATGTAAAATAATAGTGATTAATGGATAATAATTATCATCATCACACATGCATGAGTTTCTGTATTACCCATCTTGCTTCACAGACCTTTTCAATGGAATGACTCCATTTAGATAGATAAGTGTATGTGTGAGTGTGTGTGTGTGTGTGTGTGTGTGCACGCACATGAGGACTTGATCAATTCACAGCATTTCCATCTCGTCAATCGCCACACTAAAACAAACCTTTCCCTATCGCAGACCTGATTGTTTGAGATGAATGTTGATCATGGTGAAATCACGGTACGTTTCAACATATGTGACCTGTGACTGCAGAAATGCTTTGCATTATATAAAAATGTAACTCTCCTGTCTGCTTCTTCGTTGGCGTGGAGGTTGGAGTTTGCGGTGCAAACGGTGAAGGATGTTTACCGCATTAGGAGTCTCTATGAGAGTCTCACGATGAAGCTGATGGCATACTGGAGATTTGAGATGATGGACTCCTGTGGAGCTCAAGCACTGATTTACATCATTCAAATACACACAAAACATTATGGAAATGATCAATGATCGAGCTGAGTGGAAAGCAGGACAAGCCACAGGTCTAGAGGTCATGATGAAACTGCAGAATCAGCTCAAGGTGTGTCCTGAGAGGGAACATGCAATTCTCTTTCTGGTCCCACTTTATATTAAGTGGCCATAATACCTGTGTACTTACATAGTAACTAGATCTGTATATAGTATGTAACCACAGTGTAAGTACACATTGGTACATAGTATCTACAGCTCTAATGTTCGTGTAACTACACATATGTAACAACCCACTGAATGGTATGTGTAAGTACAAGTACAAATGTGTAACAGGACATTGGTAACAACACTTTTTGGTAATGAAAGTACAAATGTGTAACAGGACTAACAGCACTTTTTGGTAAAGAAAGTGTTACACTTTATATTAGATTTACCATGTAATTACTCTGATGTTACACAGCAGCGGCCAGTAAGTTAGGCTTTACATATAAATTGTGGTTGGTGTCCAGAATGTTACACTTTATATTAAGTGGACAGCTCCTGAGGAGTTACCATGTAAGTGCGCTGGTATTACAGTGGCGCACCAACTCCACCAACTTGAGATCCAACTCCTCCCACTTTACATATCCCTAAACCTACCCATCTCCACCCCCTGGATCAAATGATTCCAATTACTCTTATACATATTGCTGTTACAACATGTAGTTATATATGTCCTGTTACACATTTGTACTTACACAAACCATTCGGAGGGTTGTTACATGTGTGTAGTTACAGAAATATCACAGCTCTAGATACTATGTAGCAATGTGTACTTACACTGTGGTTACATACTACGTACACATCTAGTTACTATGTAAGTACACAGGTATTAGGACCACTTAATATAAAGTGGGACCCTCCTTCTTCTTAAGAGAACATATTTACGCAAATGCATTATGTAATTATACAGATAACATCTTTGATCCATGTATATCATCACAATCACCCATTACACAAGTTGTTTCTTTTTAGTGGTTCTCTCTACCTTGTCATTTTACATTTGCATGCAATTCTTGTGGATTTTTGCTTAAAACCAAACAAACACCCATTCTGACAGTTGGGTCAAAAAAATAAGCTTACTTGAAAAGGAAAACAAGTTGATTTTCATGACCCCACTGGCAGATATTTTATTTTGTTTTAAGCATAAACATGTCATACATTATTAGATTTAAGATTTGTGTGATATGTTTGTACTGGGAACAAATCAAATAATGTATACATTATACACATGTAAATTAGGATGAATACGTGCACTAGTTCATAGTATTGCAGTAACATTTCCCGTCTGTGTCCCCAAATACTTTTGTGAAAATAATAGTCATCCATAAGTAAAATTCTGTCTCTTATCACACTGTGGAAATAGATACTCCAATTATACTGCGTTTGGTAGTCAGCTCAAATTTTCTGATCGTTATTTGTTAATCATGTAGTAGTCATTTTTTTGGCCTGTCAGGTTTTGTTTATAAATTGTCTGTTTGACCTCAAACCATTTCCTTGCTCTCTGGCACTTTTTCAATAAAGCACCTCATATTTCAAGACATGTCAGGGGGGAAATCAATCCATGCCATCCAAACTGGGAGGTTTTGAAAGTAAAAAGGAAATCCAAAGCGGTAGATCCAGCCGAGGGATAAAGGTCGTGTAAAGTGAACCTCAAAGAGCAAAATCGGCTTAAGAGCTCTGCAGGATTTCCATAGCTAACATTACAGGTAGGAGATTGTTTGTATTATGGATTCTTATTTATATTTATATAAGTACTTAATATTTCACTGTATAATTTTATCCCAAAATGAAGTGAAATATTGTAAGATATTTGTATTAATTCAGTGCTATTCCATTTTTAATTTAATGTTAGGATTATTTATTTATTTGACATTATTTCATTCAAATCAAGTCACATTTATTTCTGTAGCACTTTAAATAATACAGATTCAAAGTAGCTTCACATCAATGAACAGAGAAATAACAGAGCTAATATTTAATAATTAATCAATTATGAAAAAAAAAATCAATTTCCAATAGGCACCAAATTTTAAAGTCACATTAATGGAGTCTGATGGAACAACGTGCTGTTTCATTTTTAGGTATTCAGGTGAAAGTATTTAGTAATGGAGCTGAGAATCGTTTTCGTTCTGTTCGTCATTTGTGAGTATATGCACATTTCAACTAAAACAGAATAATTTGCAGGTGTATTTTTCCATATAACCCATGAAAAATTCTTCTTTTTAAGGTTCACATACTTCATCACAGAACATCATCTACTTCGTGAATCAATTCAAGACGTTTGATGAGGCTCAACAATATTGTCGAGAGAATTACATTGATCTGGTGACTCTGTCGGACCAGGCAGACATGGAGGAGCTCCTTGGGCTTGACAGCTTCACGTACACTGAATCCGCCTGGATTGGACTGAAGAAAAGCGTCAGTAAGCAGTGGCGCTGGGCTCTGGCTGATCCACAGTTTTACCAGGAAGGAGAAACTGAATACAGAAACTGGGCAACCAAAGAAGAAGAGGTCGTCATAGAGTATGAAGACTGTGCAGTGATGTATACCGATGGGCATTTATACGACACCTACTGTTTTCCTATCAGATATTTCATGTGCTACGATGGTGAGCATTCAGCAAGATCTTTCTGAAGACATCTGGCTTTGAAGAAGTTTTCATTCTGATTCTTTTTAATCTTCTAGGTCAGGGAGATAATAACCAGAAATACGTCTTCGTTAATGAGCCGAAGTCCTGGAGAGACGCTCAGACTTACTGCAGACAGCATCACACAGAGCTGGTCAGCGTGAGGAACGAGGAGGAGAACCGTCAGATCCGGCAGCTGATACCTGCAGGACATTTCGCATACATCGGCCTATTCAAAGACGATTACATCTGGTCCGATAACAGCACGTCTTCATTCAGAAACTGGGATCCTGATCAGCCGGATGAATCGGGAGAATGTGTGGCACAACAGTTACGAGATAGCAGACTGTGGGATGATCAGACGTGCAGTGCTCAAAAGCCATTCTTCTGCTCTGCCTGTGTGTAAATGTGATGTATTTGCATATTTTATTGGGCACCTACAATGTTTTTGTGTTGTATAATGGGATTTATACTTAAAAAAAAAAGTTATTTTTGTCTTGTTTTCCAGTATAAATATGTAAAGCTTATTTAATTAAGATACATTTACTGGAGATGTACAATGACTTCAGATAAGAAGTCGTGTTTTAATTGAAGCTGATCAAACTGATCAACTGTTTTTCTGACCACACTGGCGGATATTTTCTCTTAAGCATAAAGCATTTGCGCTGGAAAACAAGACTAACATTCTGAGGAAGAAAATCACTTTTTGCAGCTGTGTCTCCAATTTTGGACCATCATAAAATGAAAATATCTGGACAGAAAATGAAAAGATTAATTATCAGAATGTATCAGGCAGCTGCATGTAAAGGTAAAAAGTTGAATTGCAGAAATAATGTTCATTCAGCTGATGTCTGATGAGTTCCTAGCCTGTTGTCACAGCAGAGTAGAGAGAAAGAAAAATATGCAACCAGCTGAGCATAACAAATACAACTGGTTGAGCTTTTAACCAGTTCTCATTGTAAAAGTAGGTGTGTTTGTGTGTTTATACTCAGTGCGGAAGAAGAGGCAGATTTTTAAAATCCAAGTGAAATCTCATCAGGACGTGTCTGACCTTCAACTGAAAGCAGCCATCTTGGCAAAGGTTAGCGTCATTTGCTAACAAAGCGGTTTTGTTCAGGTTCTTGAGCATCTCGCTGGTGACAATTGTTTTTGTTTTTCAGCTGCAGCAGAAACTGGAGGAGCTGGGAATGGCATACGACACCAAACTGGAATGGAGGAAGCTGACTGATGGACGGGTCTGAGATTATGACAGGGAGTAAATGCTGCATCTCATGGGAAAACGTAAATGTTTTACAAGGTGGTGATTTCATACAAAAACATACACTTAAGCATGAAGCATGAAAAAAGTATAAGCATGATGGTCCGCCCCTAAACATAAACGTCACTGGGGAGTAAAGAGATAGTAAAAAAAAATATGAATAAATCTGCAGTCACTAGTCTTTGAGCATGCAAATTTCTATGGACACTACAACGGTTGTAATATGATGTCACATCCTGCAGTTTCTTTAAAAAGCATAACTTGGCATATAATACTTGCCATATGTAAAAATATGCAATCTATTCCAGTTTAATGCAATGCTTCAGTTCTGCAGATTTAAAGTTTGCATTCTATTGATCACACGTCTTCATGTAAAACAAAACTTTAAGTTTGGAACTCAGCGAAATTTGCAGATGCTTGCGGTTTCTCTCACATCGGAAAAATGGAAGATAATAGAAGGAAAAGTGGAGTGTGACTGCCCGGATTGTACGAATTAGCTACCAATTCGCCAAAATGTAAAATAATTATGGATTACCATGAGATGTTTATGTGTAAGATGAATATTCGGGTTTGGGGAAACATTTGTATAATGCTGCACTCTTTTGCTGAGATAGATCCCATGAGGTTAAAAGAAGACATCTTAAACCAACTTAAGGTGGTTGGGTTTCTTTTTTTCTTCTTTTTAGTAGTGTTTGCAATGATGTTATTTGAAAAATCAATTTTACCATTGATACCTTAAATACACTGTATTGGCATGTTGATATTGTGAAACTGTTTAGTACAATGTTCATACTAAAAAATCTTAAATAAGATATTACGTGTAAAACGTTTCATATAAAACATGTCATAAATATTCATAAAATTAAGTATACCATTTATTAAAAAAAGTTTTTAAATTCCACAAAGTTTTTTTTTTTCAGATTATTTTTATAATAGATTTCTATGAAAATTCTGCCATTAATTAATGTTGTTCCAAACCCGTAAGACCTACGTTCATCTTCAGAACACAACATTTTTCAAGATATTTTCAAAATATTCAAGATATTTTTTGATGAAATCCGAGAGCTCTCTGACCCCCCCATAGACAGCAATGCAACAGAAATGTCCCCAGGCCCAGAAAGGTAGTAAGGACATCGTCAAAATAGTCCATGTGACATCAGTGGTTCAACCGTAATTTTATCAAGCTATGAGAATACTTTTTGTGCGCAAAGAAAACAAAAATAACGACTTTATTCAACAATTCTTCTCCATCAGGACAGTCCACCGCCATTGCCATTGCATACGCATGTGTCGTGGTATGTGGATGTCCTTACTACGTTGCAGGGCCTGGGAACATTTCAGTTACATTGCTGTCTATGGAGGGTCTGAAAGCTCTCGGATTTCATCAAAAAATATTTTAATTTGTATTCCAAAAATGAACGAAGGTCTTACAGGTTTGGAACAACATGAGGGTGAGCAATTAATGACAGAATTGTAATTTTTGGGTGAACTAACCTTTTAATAGTGTGTCTAGTATATTATCCTTGGATGTGACATGAGGACAAGGGAAAATACTTATGTTTTATTCTGCTTTTCAAAGACAACATTAAATGTTATGTGGCATAATCTGACCCGTTTGTGTTTCTTTGAATTTCCCATGACCAATTTGTCAGCAACCTTTCAAACTAATAATGAGGAACTATTCATTAATCTGTTTGTTACTGTAAAACACTTTCTAAGATTTAACTGTTCAACTGCTTCAACACAGAAAAACAAAAGCACTGAAAGACCAGAAAAAAGTACTGTCTGTCGAACCCTGTCACTACTGAAACTGTTCTTCACACTGTGGCTGAAGCATCACGTGTGTCACTGCTAGTTATTTGTTAGTGTTTATATTCTGCTCTCCTATAGTTCTAAATAGTAATTATAAATAGTATTTTATAATTTAACTATAAATAGAAGTAATTCTAAATAGTAATTCATAATTGAGTTGCCTAATATTTATATGCTCGTAAGCTCCTAATGTATCCATTAGTTTGTATCATTTTCTTCTGCTGCTGCCTCTTCCGCTCGAGTCTATTGCAGCCCATATAACCGATTCCTTGGCCCATTGGCTTCATTTTCCTATATTAGCCATTTTGGGCTTAGGCCATTTTTATTTATTTATTTTTTTGGTTTATTTATTGTAGAACATACATGGCCTACAAGATTCAATAAAGGACTAGGTGTTACAGTCCCTAGTGTTACACCGATACTGATTCCCTGGTGAGCTCTTGAAGAAAAATGGCTGCTATAAGCCTTTATCACCAGGACACATCATCAGTTGTGTACCTCAGCATCACGGGGTGTTTCGGCCATTTATCACAAGACACCCTCTGCTGAGGCAGGCCCACCACAGGTTGATCAGGCCTGGGTGTGTGTCACATGGTTAGCTGTTCGCCTTAGCAGTCCAGCTGGTGTCACTCCTTTTCATCCACAGCCAGTGACTGGTCCTCTTGGCGGTGTCGGCCAGCTCTCTGATTGCTCGTCTATGAGCCTGTCCCCTGACTCCAACCTCCCTAAGGGTCTTTGATGTTGACTTGGCTACAAAGCCCCTACACCACACCTCCACTGGACACACCTTTATCTTCCAGCCTCTATCCTCTGCCTCAGCTGCTAGGTTGGAATATCGCAGCTTCTTTCGCTCATAAGCTTCCTCAACAGCATCCTCCCAGGGTACTGTAAGTTCGATAATGTAAGCAAGCTGGCAGGAGTTAGACCAGAGAACAAGATCTGGTCTCAGAGCGGTCGTTGCGATCTCTGAGGGGAAAGTGAGCTTTTGATCCAAATCCACTTTCATCTGCTAATCCCTGGCCATGTTTAGTGGGCCTAAATCAGGGATTGATGGACGAATTCTCAACTTGTCCCCCTCTCGAACAAATGTTGGTAGGTCTTGGCGCACCCTGGTTGTTGAGGGGTTGGGCATTGCTGGATACCCTCCTACACTCAAGCTTATCGGCTAAACACCTGAGAACCTGGTTGTGTCTCCACGTGTACCTGCCTTGGATGAGACTGGTCCTACAACCAACCAAAATGTGCTTGAGGGTTGCTGGGGCTGTACACAGGGGGCAAGATTGATCCTTTCCGAGCCATAACTGCAAATTTATAGGAGAGGGCAGAACATCGCATGTGGCTCGGACAATGAAGCTCAGCCTGTTGGATTCCGTGGTCCAGAGATCGCTCCATGTGAATTTCCTCTTTTCGACATCCTCCCAGCCCATCCAGCGACCCTGTTTAGCTTGTGCTACTGCTCTGGAACACCTGGCTGCCTCCTCCTGTCGTCGCACCTCCTCTACCACCATGGTTCGGCGTTCTGTTGAAGAAGCCTTTTGCCAGAGAGGTGTTGCTGTTCCAAGGCCAAGGCCTCCTGTATCTTGTTGAACGTGACCCACTATGTCACGATGGCGAAGAGCAGATTTGGCCTGTTGCACAGATGTGGCTGGGGTCCACTTCTTCCCTGTTGCTAGGGTAGGAGCGGCACCTCTCACTACGGGGTCTCTGGAGTCATTAAGGGACATGTCCAGTCTCACCTTGGCACATTTGAACTCTTCAAACAGGCTAGAAATTGGGAGTGACAGGGCTCCTTTGCTTTAAAGTCCAACAATACTGAGGCATTTTGGAAGTCCAAGCCACTTCCTCACATGAGAGTTCACTAGCCTTTCCAGTCGCATGGGCATGGGTTAGCGAGACCTCGTACATGGTCAACGGCCACAGGAGTCTGGGTAGTAACCCGAACTGGAAACACCAGAGCTTAAGTTTTCCTGGGAGTTCCGTGTTGTTAATCTGCCTGAGGCCGTTAGCAGTGTCCTGCCGGAGTTGTCCCAGCTGCTGGGTGTCTCTGAGGTCTGCAATATACCATCGTCTGAGGCTCTTGATGGACTTCTCTAGGACTGTTGGAATTGGTTCGTTACTAATGTAGAACCGCTCAACTGTTAGGTGGCCTTTAACAACGGAGATGCTGCGAGATTTACTCGGCTTGAACTCCATTCGTGCCCACTGGATGTTTTCCTGGAGTTTCTGCAGCAAGTGTCTAGTACATGGTTTTGTTGTTGTAATGATAGTCATATCATCCATGAATGCTCTAACTGGCGGAAGCCGCAGCCCATTCCTAATTCTCTCACCTCCCACAACCCAGCGAGACGCACGTATGATCAGCTCCATTGCCATTACAAATGCAAGGGGGGAAATGGTGCAACCTGCCACAATGCCCATTTCCAGATGCTGCCAGGCAGTAGTGTTATTCTCTTCTGTTACACAGAACTGGAAATCCTGAAAATATTTCTTTTTTGGTGATTTCTGGGTGGGTGAACTATACCTTTAATAATTTATTTTATTAATTTTATTATTATTACTATGGACATAGGAAATTATTTCTTTAAGGAAATGATACTCTAAATAATAAACTAAAACTGCCAATAGTCATTTATGGGTGGGTGAACTATACCGTTAATAATTTATTTTATTAATTGTATTATTATTACTATGGAAATAGGAAATTATTTCTTTAAGGAAGTTATACTGTAAATAATAAACTAAAACTGCCAGTAGGTGGAGGTAAATGACTTAATGATTAAGTCATTGAGTCATTTATTCATTCATTTGATTCGTTCACATGGCTGATTCATTCAGGAGTGAAGTAAATGGTTCTTTATGAATGGTCCATTGAATCATTAGGCTTGTTCGACTTGAAGCGGATCATCACCATCACATCGATCGGTGTGTGACTTCAAAGTACAGCAAGAGCTATAGAGAGCAGACAACTCTGCATGTTTTTGAATCGCTCTCACGGTACTTTGATGTCATACACCGATCGGTCTGTGGAGCGCCACTTCAAATCCAACGCGCCTATGGCCAGTGGATCAACGCGCCAAATGGTTCACCCAATTCGTTCAAAACGTGCATTAAGTAATGAAATGCCACTGTGTGTTGCTCGGAGACGAACATTTCTGCTTTGTCTTTATATTTTCGTTGGCAAAATTGAGCAAAACAGACAACACAGTATTAACTTCTTATTTACTGAACTGTTGTATAAGATCAGTATCACATTTGCACTTGTGTGACATTGCACTTAGTCTATTGCTCGTGTGATATTGCTTAACTATATGATGTAAATATGAGACAAAAACTCAACTCAAAACTCAAACTCAAATATATCTTGAATTTTAGAGACATTATAACTACGTTCTCTAGGCTCCATTATGCAGTGAGTTGTTGCCGTGCCTCATATTTGTCATCAATCAACTGTATGAAATGACAGATGACCTACATAGGTCTGGGGCGGGGCAAGTGTGTTGGATGCGTTAATAATTTTAACGAGTTATTTTTCACGTAATTAATTAATCTAATTAATGCTTTCAATTGCCAGCCCTAATATATATATATATACTGTATATATATATATATACACAGGTGCATCTCAATAAATTAGAATGTCGTGGAAAAGTTCATTTATTTCAGTAATTCAACTCGAAGGTCAACAATTCACTAAAAATGTTTTTTTTTTATTGGTCTTATGAAGTATTCTAATTTGTTGAGATAGTGAATTGGTGGGTTTTTGTTAAATGTGAGCCAAAATCATCACAATTAAAAATAGACACAGAACATGAAAGGTATAAACAAATGTTGATCATTAGTGTGAGATTGGAAATACTTTGTACAGTGTCATATGTCAATATGTTGTTGATAATCTAGTGTCTGGTTAATACATTCATCATACCAGTACTTAATTTGTAAATTGCGAGGTCCCGGAACAAAGTGGGGTGATGGATCCGGCATGATTATAGGAGGGAGAGGTAACGGAGCATTGGCGCAATGGAGGACCAGCTTACGTGATTAACAGCATGCATCTTCTTACGGTCATGAAAAAATGTGAAAAGTCATGACATTTTAAAACAGCCATTTCCAGGCCTGGCGCGCCGCCTCGCGAGTACCAAATTGAGTTATTTTTCACAGCTTGCTGCGCTTACACAGCCAAATAAACACAAAAAATGATGTCAAACTGGCTGTCCTGGCGATTATCCTCGTAGACACATACTATCAGATTAAATCAGTCATTTGAAAACAGCGTGAGTGATTCAGCTGTACCGCGTCTTCTCTCGCTCTCAAAGCGGCTTCACAACAGCGCATCTCGTCTGCACTGCTGCACGCTGCGATACAAGACTTTTGCTCGGATTTCGGGACAGTCGACAGAATTGTCACTTGCCTAATCGAGTCATTGTTGCATCGTCACAAAACTGTATCATTTGCACATCTTTTTAAGTTTAAGCCATTCGATACTCGCGTGCTCCAAAGGGGGTTTCCTATGCGCTCACGG
>NW_015536519.1:111923-124978 GCF_001515605.1 Sinocyclocheilus anshuiensis | reverse complement strand
CCACAGCGCGCATATCGCGCCGCCTCGCGAGTACCAAATTGAGTTATTTTTCACAGCTTGCTGCGCTTACACAGCCAAATAAACACAAAAAATGATGTCAAACTGGCTATCCTGGCGATTATCCTCGTAAGCACAGTCAGTTTTGTCTTAACTAAATGTAAACATCTGAGAAAGAAAACGCTTGTGTATCAGTACTGGATCCGTGCATTGGGGTTTGTGAGAGCAGCTACGTCGCATCTCTTTGTGCGCTCAAGTTTGTTGTTTCAAATGTAGATGCTAGGCAAGCCTGCTCATAATAGAAGTTTTTTTCATGAAATATATGCACGCTATAGGTCAACACAAACATCTTTCATTGGCGCATGAGGAGGGGATCTGTCAAATGAGGTGCCGGATCAGATTTCGGACAATTTCAGAGGTGCCGGATCAGGATCCGGCTTGTTCCGGCACAAATTAAGCCCTGCATCATATAGACTAAATACGTAAACGGCACAGCTTTTAATAAGAAATGTTGTAATCAACTGAAAGTTTATGTTCATTTGCTGTTTATCAGGGTATTTTAACCATCATAATAAATTACTAACACGAAGCTATAACAAATAAGCTTTTTACTGAATTATTTTTGAAAAATGTCCCCACAAGGCTTGTAAAACCTGAAATGTGGGAATACTGTTTTTTTGGTCCCCATTAGGAAAAAAGCTTTAAAATACAACTGCATGTGTTCAGTTTAAATTAATTTAATTTACATTGGAGTAAAGCATACTGAGATTTTCCCTCTACACTGCAAAATTTACTGTCCATATCAAGCTGACAGTGATAAATAAAATTAAACATTTTCCTTATTTTTTAATATCTTCTTAATCACACAAGATATTAGTCTATTTATCCCATTGCTTTCATTCGGATGTTTCACGTATTCATTTTATTATGCTTAACGACAATAATTTTTCTCATTCCGTATAAACTACTTGAATGATTAAAGAAAAATGCCTCATATAGGACAACACAACAGTACAAACATAAAGGTTATGTTGATTCATCTTATTTTACATGATGCCTTTTAGGAACTGATCTTATTTTGAACTAATATAATGAAACTCAAGGATAGGTGAAACTTTCCAAACATGGTAATGTTAATGTTTTCTTTGACTCATATATCAGTCATTTAAATAGATGCAGACAAGCATAAAAGTAAACACTGTATGCAAATTAATCTGAGTGTTCTTTTCTGGCGCCAGGAAAAATAATCCTCAAAGTCCTCATTTTCATTTGCATTTTGCAAGATTTGTTTTGTAAATCTGACTTGACCTTAGAGGTGAAGTTGTGCTGAGAAAAGCAATTCTGCAAATCCTATGGTGTGTGAAAAATATTCAACAAGCTGCCAGTGAGAATGTTCTAAGGGTGGAGACTCGAGCTGCTAAGAGAAACACAAATAAATAGAGGGATGGATAGTAGAAGTTAAAGAGCTGAAGGAGAAACTTGTCAGCTGTCATATCTGACCATCACAAAACTGGTTAATGATCTTTTAAAAACAACATGGAGGGACTCGATTACCTGATTTTACTTTTGGGTGAGTACAAATGACACGCACCTGTCAGATGATGTCCAATTATAGATGCTGTTTACCTATTATTTATGCAAATATTTAAAGAATCAAATGCAACATAAACTTCCCCGAAAGCAATGGAAATATTTGTTTTCGTAACAGGTGTCTTTTCCATTCAAGGCAGTTCTGAAAACATGGAAGGTAAAAAGTTAATTCATTAACTAAAATTAACCAATGCACAGCATACAGTATTTATTAATATTTGTTATTGCTGGTTAATAAAATACAACTGTACGCCATCGACGGCATCAGATACAACTGTTCGTTGTTAGTTCATGTAAGCACATATCCAATAAATAATACATAAAACTTTGGATTTTAATGTGTCATATCAAATGGAGATGAGTGTTTTGATTGGAATATATTTCAACCCAAGTGAAATGTATTGAAATGTCACACATTGAGTCTTGACCCGCTGTCTCTTCAAATGTTTTAGAGAATTTGGCATTAAAAGGAACGGCTGTACAATCGACCACATATTACCACTGGGGAGCGGCAAACGCCATTGACGGCATCAGATACGCTCCAGGTGTAGCTTCATACTGCTCTATCACATTAAACCAGCTCAACCAGTGGTGGAGGCTGGACCTGCTGGAATATTACTACATCTACAAAGTGACCATCACCAACAGAGCTGATTGCTGCTCGGAGCGCATGACTGGAGTAGAGATCCGCATTGGAAACTCTCTGGAAAACAATGGCAACAGCAATCCCAGGTTAAGTTACGAAAACAGTAATGAACGCGTCGGGAGAACCGGATCTGAGCAGGTCACCTGAGTGTTTCGTGATTTCTCTCTTTCCCTCTGCAGATGTGCTGTCGTTACTTCACGTGTTCCACCAGGCGGTACTGTCAGTTTCAATTGCAACGGAATGGGAGGCCGTTACGTAAACATGTACGTCCCTAACATCCAGACGTACCTCACTCTGTGTGAGGTGGAGGTTTATGGAACAGGTAATTTCTGACACCTAATTCTAGACTGTCTTATAAGGTGCGGTTACATTACTCTTTCGAAAATTAACCATGGTTTTAGTAACCAGTGTAGTAACCATGTTTTTTTTTTTTTTGCCATATTGATTACCATTTGTATAACCACAATTTTACCACAAACATCATGGTTAACCTATGGTCAGTGTAGCAAACCCATGGTTAATTTGTGGTTACCATGATTTAATTATAGTAACCATGTTTTTTTTTTTTCTTAAGAATAGTGAAATCTGAAGTGGGAAAAAATGGGCACATTCATTGTCTATAGTGTATGTATGAAGGAAAGCTCACAAAGGTGTGAATAAGATACAAGATATTTGTACCATTGCATTTTCATAATTGTAAGCGATTCTGAATTTTAGACCAAGTAACATATCCCAAACCAACTGCAAATTCACTGGGAATAAAAATAAATGAATGAATAAATGAATAAATAAATAAATAAATAAACAAACAAATAAATAAATAAAATGTTAAAAATCATTCAGTTGATGCAGAGACATATAGTGCGAGGAAATCCCCCATCTCCCCCCCCTCTGAATATTACATATATATATATATATATATATATATATATGTATATAATTTATTTTTTGCAAAAATATCAAAAGCAGTACCATAGTCGAAGAGAGGATGTTTCAGCCGCAGTCCTCTCTTGTGGAATACAGTTGGAATACAGTAGGTTTGTGTAAGATGCAGAGCAGAAGTTTTTCCAGAAATATTATCCATATTATCCTGATCCACTCTTTTTCTAGTTCTTGTTCAATGGCCATTTCACTCTGTGAAGGCATGCATTTTTCATTCAAACACATGGCATGTCGCAATCTGTGACAAAGCAGGCAAGAGCCAATTAGCGTTTGATTTTTCTGCCGTAAAATCTGTCGTAAAGGTTCTTGAAACAGCAATTTTTTAAATTGTAACAAACGCGTCAGCTGTTTACAGTCGCTGCTCAGGATGGACACGAATAATGCCGAATAAAAGCTTGGATTTGGTTCTGTTCTTCACAGTCATATGGATTCTAAAGATTTCTATTTTAGCACACAAATAAAATTGATCCTTTTGTAATTATGTTGCAGTTTTGGTGGTGTATTTTATGGTTTTATTCTATTGAAAATGCCTTTTGTGTCCCACGGCAAACAAAGTGAATATTAGACTATGTGATAAGTAAGTTAATGGTTAAACGATTGCAGAAATGTTATTAATTTTAGGGCTTAAAGTGTAGTCTTATTTAACATTATGTATTTTTCGAAATGAGTTGGCAGCAGAAATCACACCGAACAAAATGTTATAATTTCATATTAAGTAAATGAGTAAACTTAATTTAATAATGCAACTGAAAACATAATGCCATGTATATGATAACTGAATACAATAGAATAAAATGTTAATGCCGCCAATTCATACATAAGGATTTATTTATAAGTCTGTTCATATATAAATAATTTAGGTATTGTACAGTATTGTACATTTAAATGCTATAAATATGTCAGAATTGTACGTTTCAGTGCCTGTGAAAACGAAGGTAAATGTACATTTTGTAGAACCACATTTTACATAAAATACACGGATTCTACGAATTTACATGAGATCACGTTGATTTATCAGACAAGACAGAACCTGCACTGGAGGTCTTTCTTTCTTTCTTTTTTCCTTTATTATTTATTTAGCTATTTTAATCAATGTTAAACTGGGCCTACATACTGGATCTGAAAGCATCAAATTAGTCAGATTTGAATCTGCTGTGTTTGTTTCTGTTTGAAGTGCTTGTTGTTTTTTTCCAGCTTATAGGAAAAAAGTGTTTCTGAGCATGAAATTAACCTCCAGTGTTGACACAACTGCAGTGATCAACACATTTCTAAACCAGGTAAGGAAACGTATAAAAGATAATAGAATTCACATGAAATGGACAAAATCTTAAAAGACAAACATCAAAAGAGAAAGATCCCATTCCACTTTTGAGTGGTCTAGGATTCAATAATCAGTCGTCTTTCCAGTAGGCCTACAGTATATCGTCAGTATATATGGAATGACGATCTCCGTATAGTCCTATATGACATAACACTACATTCATTTAGCAGGTGCTTTTATCCCAAACAACTTACACAAAGAAAACATAAAAAAACAACAGTAATAAATTGACCTTTTTAAAATTGTATACCCCTATTGATGCTTTAGAAATGTCAATGTGACTACAGTATACTCGAGACGATTCAAAAGTATAAGCTAATGCCTTGGTCCTGTTAATAATTGTGTATGTTGCTTGCTGATCTTTTGCAGTACGTGATAATATGATGGGTATTTTTTGTTTAAGTTTGGTGCTGTTTTTGGTCAGCAAAATCTTTTTATTAAAACTTTTGCTTTAATAGCTGTCGGTGTGTTTTAGCTGCGGTCTGCTCTGGGGTTGAGTTTGGTCTCTGATGTTAAACTGTCCTGGTCGAGACTCCCCTACCGGGAAGCAACACACGAGGAGAAGAAAACAACAAGGTAAGTGCATATTCTTCATACGTTAGTACAGTACAGGTTTATTTTTGACAGTATGTGTAAGACATCAGTTTATACTTCACTACGTAAACTCCCATATGTCAAAACTATATATGCTGTATATATATATATATATATATTTTTTATTTATTTATTTTTTTTCTGTATGGAAAATATATTGAATATTTCTGAATTAATAATTTGCAGTTAAGCAAATTAATTCATGGTAAATCACACTTCCACTGAAGCTCAACAGACTCTTAGGAACATGCTGGAGAATATGATTATCACAATATTTACGTTTTATTTTTCAGGACTTGTGCTGATAAACGTTAATCTGGATCCACAGGCTGACTCTTTCAAGCAGACATTTATTTATTCTTTATTTTCATAATTCATTTATTTCTGCTGACATATTCATCATCTTGTTCTACGTTTCATAACATTGGTTTGAAACATTCTGTATAAAAATGCACAAGTACTTAGCTGAATATCCTTACAGTATGTGTATTATATTTTTATCTCACCAATGAACACATTGTCATTTCATCAATATAGCAGTTTATCTGAAGGACGATTCAAATTATTCTCATGCAATAAAAGTGACAATACAAGTATATATTTATTTAAATGGGATTGTATATCAGTTAATTTATTACAATACAATGTTTATTAAAGCAATAAGTTACTTGAAGCTCTTTGTTAAAGTGATGCTGCATTGTGTTGTTTGATGTTCAAGAATGATTTTACTTGAAGTATATTTATGCAGAACAACTGAAATATGACCATGATTGTCTTGTTTTAACCCTGAACACACAATATATGAATGTTACTGTGTTGACTACTAAAAAGCTCTCTATACTAAACTTTAAACACTTAACCTCTATGCATATAATAGAAAATTACAGTGGCAAAGACAGCATGTGCATGTGCTATTTATGAAGTAAATGACATATTCCTGATCCAAGTGGTGTATCAAACAAAAACAGGAGGGAAGATCTTACTACTGCCATAAAAAAAATATATAATTAAAAATATACCAAATAATGTTACATTTACATTGTTTAAGCATTTAACCCGCTGATGCATAATGTCCACTACAATGTGCAGGTCTTTAACAGCTTTTTAACATGTCAGGTTGTGATGTTAGATCATTAACCATAATTCTATATCACTGTCCTCTTGTTTTACTATTTATTCATTTGCGACAGCATCAAAATCAAAATGGCTGATGGAAGTGGTGATGCATCAAGTACTGCTGAAATAATTACTACTACCTTTTGTTACATAAGTGTCTCTCAAAAGTCATCGTTTTGAGGGAATTCAGACAAAAAAATAGCTTAATATTTTATGTATCATTTCCTCCCCATAACACCAAAATACATAATTTTGGGAAGAAACAATAGCTGACAGTTTTCATATTTATTTATTTGCTTATTATTACATTTATTTATCATATATACTTATATATTTATTATAAATAAACCTTTCCTTTTTCTTCATGATAATTCATGCATCAGAGGGTTGATGAAAACTGCATAGTCGGGCATGTTGCAATAACTGTATAATGAATATAATATAATGAAAATTAAAATCATGATGGTGGTTACTCCTCAGAGGCTCAAGAAATCTGCTTCAGCAGGGATCTAGAAATTAAAATCACACCGATTAAGATGTTCCTAATCATTAAACACATCACTAAAGGATTTTACAGCATTTCTCCTAGATTCACGTTAGATCGCTGGTTGTAAGAACAGACTCACCGTTTTCACGTTGATTATGGATCATCACTTTTTCAGGGGTTTGAGACCAGCTCAGCGTCACATTAGTGATTCCTCTCACAGCCAGCGCTGACTTCAACTGCAACGAACGATTCATCAGTATTATAACGAAGAATCAGTAAGAGACAAACATCACGTTCTCACCTCTTTCAGCACGTTGTCTGCTATTGTCAGGTCGGTCAGATTAGCGGTGGAGTTAAACACTATCTTCATAAACGATCGTCTAGAAGAATCTTGGAAACACAATCATTCTATTCACTTTGTTATTATAATTTACAAATACTCAAATGAAAAGTGAAAATTAAAACTAACAACTGAGAAAAAGTAAACTAAAACACATTTGCATGTCCCCAAAAAAAAAAAAGATGGCCTCAAATTAATTTTAGTTTTAGACATTAGATTCATTATGAAACATCTGCCAAAATTAAACATGAAAAAGCCACTAGATTAGCATTAATACTAATAGTGCTGAGACAGTTAAAGCTGTTAAACATTTGATCAGTAATACCAGTTAGTGCCTCGGCTTTGGAAACTCTAAAATACTTCAACTGAAATTTGAATACACTTTTAAAACTAAAACAATGATAGAGTGAAAACTATATTTCAAATGCTGTTTTATCCATCGTCATTTGTCTACAAAAGTGTCTAAGCATCTAAGCTGGAGCCATCACATAGAATCGATTTATGATCTTGAGTCTTGAACACTCACACAAAACAATCATAGAAACAGACAGAAAATCAAAAAAATAAAAAAATAAATAATGAATAATGAATGGTTTGTTTAACGTTTGATCACGTCTCGTACACTTCCACCTCACACACAAAGAGGGCCTTAAAGAGTCTACGGATGAGAACGTATCGTCCCTCCCGGTGAGAGCAGGAGTAGGTGACGCTGTTGTCTGCTGCTTCACTTGAGATCACGGCACAGCTGCATGATGACACACACACACACACATACACACACACACACACACACACACACACACACACACACTCACACTCACTCACTCACTCAAACACACATTCAAGCAGTACTTTACACTACTTACAATACACAAATAAATGTATTAAATTACATAGATGGTTATTTCAGGAACGTAAAGGCTGTAAATCTCTAGGTTTTAACTGATTATGGGAGAGTAAAGACGGTCTTATCATGGACATGACCTTTATAATACCAGTGTTGGATAAGTTACTATTTGCTAGCTAATGACATCTTCAACAGTCTAATAAGATTACTGTACTAATTACTTTCTGTAAAAAAGTATTGCATTACTAATTACTTTCTAAATCCTATATTAAAATCGACTAGTTGAACAATACAAGGATAGGCATGAAACTGCACTTTTAACTCTTTCAAATAAATAATATAAAATTGCATAAATTGTTCAACTGAGCAAAGTATTTAAAGTGAGAAGGTTAGGTTAAAACCTTACAGTACATTTTAATATTACGTTACATTTTTATGTTAAATCCATTACATTTTTATATATGAAGAGTTCAGATGCAAAAGCTTTAAGGCCCACTCTAAAATGAGCATTTTTCACAGACTATCATGTGTAGGTTCAGTAATTTCACTGTAATGACAATGAATAAGTTATTTTCATTGCCATTAAAGTGACTACTGAACATAAATATAGGAGCCTGAGAAAAATGCTAATTTTAGAAGAAAATTTCAGGTGGCACTTAAAGCGTTTGCATGTGAACTCTTCATATATTTGCTCTGTAGTCTATACAGTATTTAATTCAACTAATTCAATTACAGAAAAAGATAAGAAAAAATCAAGTGGAAAGTAATTAAATTACACTAATTAATTACTAAGTAATACATTGCACACAGCACTGGATAAGACTTCCTTTTTTAATCTTTCACAATCAGTTGAAATTTTCATATAGTTGGGTGCATGTAAATTCGCTATAGTTGGGTGACTATAGCGGTCACACAAATGTAAAATCACATCAGTAAAGCAATAGTCTATTGCTTCAATGTAGCATAAAATCATAATAAAATTAAAATTGATTTTACACAATCAGACTCCAATATTATTACCTTATAAAGTTCACTTACAAATGTTTACCATACGTGCAAATTTTCTCTCATAATATGCATCAAATTATTCTTTTGATCTGGTTCCATTTTAGCTAGAGCTGAAAGCGGTGATGAATCTTTCCTACTGTCTGGACAGCAGTCTTGTCTGTATGTGACGACCACGATACTCACTCGATACACAGCCTGAAAATCCAGCCTCCACCACGGTCTGGGCTGCACATGGGTTGCGGCACAAGAACCAGAAGACACTGAGATATCCTCCCACCATCGATGGCACGGTCTGCAGACAGATCACTGAATACTGTCGACTGTGCTGCGGTTCCTCTTCGTGCCAGATTCTCTGGAAAAGGCAAATTAATTTGATGTGGAGGCAGTCAGATGTCTAAAATGGCTCATTTAACCCCACTGCATTGAATTTCCATTTCAAAATAGTTTCACCTTCCAGTGGAAAAGACCACAGTGATGATTATCTAATGCCACAAACAATCCTAACCCCTAACCATAACCATAACCATAACCAAATAAATTGTCCGCAGGGTGGGGTTTGTGCTGAAGTGGTTAGGAACAAATATTTGGCGCCCCAACAGGTTTTAATTCTTACGCTATCTCAGAAGGTGATAAAATATTGCATTTTCTGCATAATTCTATGGATTGCGGACAGTGCCAAAAGTCTTTAAATGGAGCCTCTGATATTTGACTGTATCCGTGTCACCCGTGATAACGTGACAACACGCACAGCAGCCAATGAAATTGCCGTATTTACACATGTGACCTGATGGTGTTTTACTATGTACGTGTACAAATATCAAATGTCATGTTTATTCATGAAGGATGTCATAATGGTACAATGGTACGTTCCATTTAAAGACTTTTGTTTAAAGACCCCGTCCGCCTTCCATATTATTCTACATTTTAATACAAAAGTGTTTTTTTCACTACTAAATATTTGCAAAAAAAGAGCAGTACTACTAAAAGTTATTGACACATCAGTGTGATAAAGAAACATGCATGAATGGGACCTGCTTGTGCTTATCGTCAAAAAGAGTTGATGAAGGAATGTCCTATTGTTTGCAATTTGCTTCTAATTTTTATAACAAAAAGAAGTATAGTCCTATGTTGTTTTATAAAAAATGCACGTGTCAAAATTCGGTAAGACACACAAATATATTCAAGGTTTTGGCATGCTTTTTTTGTCACGTATGACTATTGAACCAAAGTCATACAACATGTTAAATGCGTGATCCTATTATTAAAATGATAGCAAAACTGGGGCTGTTTAACTATCATTTTGGTACTAAATCTAACAAAATTAAATAGAAATATGGGCTCGTTCTCATTTATAACAAAATGTATAAATGAATTAAATGCATTGTTGTTTTTATTTTAAAATACAGAAAGGTTATTTAGATAACTGTTGCTAAGTAAATGTATAATGTCTTATGCATGTGTGTGAAAATAAATAAACAAATAAATAAACAGGTGCATCTAAATGTTGCTCTACCTTTAGCGCCACCTGCCTGCACCTGAACAGAAAACAGTCCTATCCAAAATATATTTAATGACAGATCAATATAAGAAACAAACGTATGTTAAAGGCAAATAAGCATCCAAATTATGTTACATTTGTTTTGTAAAGCAGTCAATGCCAGATTCATGTGATGGATTATTCACTGATGGACAAAAGTCAAAGTACTATAATGCAAAGCACATAAACTGAAATACTTCATGAATGCAAACAGCGATTTTCCTATTTATAAAAAGGAAAAGGGAGAGAATATAAATGTTTCTAAAAATAACCAAATTAGTTTATTTGAAGTATGTCGTTTATAAAACGTCTATATCTTCAGCAAAATCATACAGATCTGATGCTTTGAAATGCACTGTTGTGTCTTTATTAATGAAAGTCTTACATTACCCAGTAATAACAGCAGCACTGGAGGATACCCATCATCTTACAGAGAAGGTCTAATCAAATATTCCTCTCTAATGTTGGGGAAAAAAACAAAGATGTGAAATATGCCAGAGATTATGACAAATAAAGTGCTCTTTTAATGTCATGGAGCCTGAAGGTGAGAGGAACATTGCTGTACAATCTCAGCTTTAAAGTCTCCTGACAGTTTCAGTAATGACTGAGGGCCATCTGTTACTGTTTTACATGTCAGTTAAGCCACAAGATCATAGATTTTCATTTTAAACTCGTTAAAACATGTAAAACGTTCTGCGATTCAAAACATGATGGGATAACAACAACAATTGCGCTGTAGATTAACATTTTAGAACAGAATGTCTTTTAATTAAATTTAATATAACTTGAAAGGAAAACTTGAAATCGCATCATATGACCCCTTTAAAAGACATCTTTTTAATGACTTAATAAAGGCATTTTTTATTTTATGGTTTTGACACTCTGATGTTTTGTAATCAATCACCGTCTCAACTAATTAGCTTACATCTATTGTCATATGTATTTTTATAATAAAACAACTGAACTGACCTGTCCTGTTGTGTGAAGTCCGTATTGATCCGGATCAGCAGCTTCTATCAGCACGACGATGAAGTGATTTTATGGTCAGTTTGAAATCTGACTATGGATCCCAAAGATTTTCTTATTGTTTGTCTCACTGTCTGACGTCACACGACACGGAAAATGTGGGTTGGGTGTCGGCTCGAGAGTTTCAGTTCTGAGAGACCAGATTCCAAATCCAACAGGGACTGGTTTGTAAAGCTATAGCATTTGTGTCACGTTACCTGTTTGCACTTAAAATCAAGTGTTTCAACGCAAGACAAAGTTAGATTAGAATAATGTATGGCCAGCAGTGATGCTTCAGCCACAGTGTGAAGAACAGCTTCAGTAGTGACAGGGTTCGATGACTGATAGACTTGACTTTTCTCTGGTCATTCAGTGCTTTTGTGTTTATGTGTTGAATCTGTTGAATCTTACAGTAACAAACACTCATTATTAAATACTTCCTCATTATTAGTTTGTAAGAGTGACTGCGAAATTCAAAGAAACACAAATGGGTGAGATTATGGCAGATCATTTTTAATGCTGTCTTTGAAAAGTAGAATAAAACATAAGCCTTTTCCCTTGTCCTCAGGTCACAGGATATTACACTAGATGCACTATTAACTCTAGATATTAAATTGTGCTGAAATTGGTAAATCTTTATAGAGAATGCTTTACATGACGATGAGTCTAATGTAGTGGATAGAAATATGTAATAAAAATACATATTATCTGAAAAAGTTTAAGTGGAATTGGACTACTTTCAATTATTATTAAAGTTAGATTGTATACATTGCAATGCAAATTTGTAAATCTTTACAGCATAAATGTAGACTACATAGCATAAATATAGTTCATAATCTGTTAAAATAAAATAACATAATTCCACATGAAAAGAAAACAACCCACTTCTAATCATAAGCTATTAAAGGGTTAGTTCACAGCAAAATGAAAATTATGCTGTGTTTTACTCACCCTCGAGGCATCCTAGGTGTATATGACTTTCTTCTTTCAGACGAATCCAGTCGGAGTTATACTAAAAATTGTCTTTGATCTTTCAAGCTCTATCGTTGTACTCAGCGGGTGTTGCATTCCTTCAGTCCAAAAGACGTGAAATAAAAAGCACCCTTCCACAAAAAAAGCATCTCACACGGCTCCGGGGGGTGAACAAAGGCCTCCTGTAGCAAATCGATGCGTTTTTGTAAGAAAAATATCCATATTCAAAACGTAATAATCACTTTAATGTAGCTTGCACCAACAGTCCTACATGGAAGCAGTTCCGGGGGTATGACGTATGAGGTCAGCGTTGTGCATGCGCCGGTGAGTCTCGTGAAAACCAACATTTGTTTACAGGAGCAAAGGAAGCCAAGTTTCCTTACTTTAGCAAAGGAAAACCAGTCTCCTCTTGGCTTATATCGAAATCCTCCGGCATTCTTCTTTACAAATCCTCATTTTGTACTTCTAATTCTTGACCGTTGTTTTGTTTCGATCTCTCCGCTGCGTCACTTCTGAGCCGCGCATGTGCAACTCTGACCTCATACGTCATTCCCCCGGAACTGCTTCCATTTAAAACAGTGAGCGCAAGCTACATTAAAGTGATTATTACGTTTTGAATATGGATATTTTTCTTACAAAAATGCATCGATTCG
>NW_015536519.1:107668-109954 GCF_001515605.1 Sinocyclocheilus anshuiensis | reverse complement strand
ATCCTCCGACATTCTTCTTTACAAATCCTCGTTTTTTACTTCTAATTAGTGACCGTTGTTTTGTTTCGATCTCTCCGCTGCGTCACTTCTGAGCCGCGCATGTGCAACTCTGACCTCATACGTCATTCCCCCGGAACTGCTTCCATTTAAAACAGTGAGCGCAAGCTACATTAAAGTGATTATTACGTTTTGAATATGGATATTTTTCTTACAAAAACGCATCGATTTGCTACAGAAGGCCTTTGTTCACCCCCCGGAGCCGTGTGAGACACTTTTTTTGTGGAAGGGTGCTTTTTATTTCACGTCTTTTGAACCGAAGGAATGCAACACCCGCTGAGTACAACGATAGAGCTTGAAAGATCAAAGACAATTTTTAATATAACTCCGACTGGATTCGTCTGAAAGAAGAAAGTCATATACACCTAGGATGCCTTGAGGGTGAGTAAAACACAGCATAATTTTCATTTTGCGGTGAACTAACCCTTTAATAATGGAAAACTCACAAAGCCCTAAAAATTATATTACATTTGCATTATTTAAGCACTATTTAACCATCTGATGCATGAAGAATTGTATGCCTAAAATAAAAATACATCATTTTGGGAAGAAAAAAAGTTTAAGGCTTTTATATTTACTTGTTTATACTTTTATTTATACTAATTTTTTTATTAAAATAATTCTTAAAACTTTAAGCATCTTTTCTCTTTACCTTCACAATGCAGGTATCAATTACTTATTTTATTTATTTAGTAAAAATAAATCTTAAAACGTTCTTTTTTTTTTCTTCGTGATGTATCAGAGGGTTAATAAAAGCAGCATGTTTGCAGTAACTGTGAGATGAATATATAATGAATCTAACATGATGAAAATGAAACTCGTGATGTCTGCTTCTCCTCAGAGAAGCTGCAGAGATCTGCTTCAGCATGCATCTAGAAATGAAAATCACAGAACTTGTAGATGTTCCTCATCATTTTGGCATGTTACAGCATCTCTCCTAGATTCACGTTAGATCGCTGGTTGTAAGAACAGACTCACCGTTTTCACGTTGATTATGGATCATCACTTTTTCAGGGGTTTGAGACCAGCTCAGCGTCACATTAGTGATTCCTCTCACAGCCAGCGCTGACTTCAACTGCAACGAACGATTCATCAGTATTATAACGAAGAATCAGTAAGAGACAAACATCACGTTCTCACCTCTTTCAGCACGTTGTCTGCTATTGTCAGGTCGGTCAGATTAGCGGTGGAGTTAAACACTATCTTCATAAACGATCGTCTAGAAGAATCTTGGAAACACAATAATTATATTTAATTTGTTATTATCGTTTACGAAAAGTAAAATGAAATTTGACCTTGCACAGACAAGCAGATGTGGACAGGTGCATACTGAGTTTGGTCTATTAATAGGCCTATCACTGCCTTAATGCATGAAGCCATGTTTTTCACGTTTCATGATTATGAGTCTTGAACTCTCAGAGACATACAAACCACTGAATGGCTTATTGGAGTTAAGTGTGATCACCTGTCTCGTATACTTCCATCTCACACACGGAGAGGACCTTCCACCAATCATTATAGAAGATGTTTATGTAGCGTCCCTCCCGATCAGAGCAGGAGTAGGTGACTCTGTTAGCTGCTGCGTCACTCAAGATCACGGCACAGCTACACACATCAAATCAATATGATCATCTTTCTTTTACTTGACATTATTTCCATTACAAAAGTATAAATATGTAGGCCATTTATATGCTTCCTTAAAGCTTGTAAATATCTTTTTTTCCCCTAAATTATTTTTGTAATTCTTTCAGTTTTCTGCATAGTTTCAAATGGGGACATATGACTGAGTCACACCTAAAAGGATTATTCAGTGTTTTAACTTTAAAAAGCAGCTAAACAACTGTCATTTTGTAAGTTTACCATCTGTATTATGGAGGTTATTTTATAGAAAACAGCATATTTTTACATTTCAAGTAGTTTGGCAGCTAAACCTTCTGTATGCATTTGTTAACACATATATATATATATATATATATATATATATATATATTATAGATATTAAACTATTTTTGTTATAACAATTTTAGGTATGGAAAAAGCTTAATGTTTATATTAATGTAAAATACATTAAATTAAATTATCTACATTTATCTTAAACACTAAGCATTTTTCCCTTTTTTTCCTGATGTAAAAATTAGTGTAGGCTATCAGAGGAATATGCCAGCAGTTATGAACACATGTAAAATCCAATAATGTAAAAAAAAAAAAAAAAAAACTTTAACCACAAAA
>NW_015536519.1:99207-106642 GCF_001515605.1 Sinocyclocheilus anshuiensis | reverse complement strand
TCAAACGACTCACTTACTCCAACGCAGTTTTTTTTTTCTCATGGTAATATGCATTTATTTATGCTTTTGACTTGATTAACTTGAGCTCAAAGCAGTGATAAGCTTGGTCTTTTCAGTAGCTAATCTAATGTCATAATGCACTTGCTGGTACACCAAATTCATCTGAAGCGTCTCACCTGGGATTGTAGTTTCCATCGTTCTGCACAGAATTTCCAAATTTAACCTGGATATTTTTCGTGGCTCCAGGAAAGCTGTCATCTCTGTAGACGACCACTATGTTCACTTGATACACAGCCTGAAGATCCAGCCTCCACCACGGATGGTGTTCCTGGTTGGTTGTGGCACAAGAACTAGATGATGTAGAGGAATCCTTGCCACCATCGATGGCTCGTTCCGCGGACTGAGAATAGTGTGTTGACGATTGTGTGGCAGTTCCCTTTTGTGCCAAATTCTCTGAAAAAGGCAAGTTAATTTGATGAGGAGCCAGACAGGGGTTTGAAGTGACTCCTTTGATTGAATTTCCATTTAATATTAGCTTTAAATGACAGTGTTAAATATTTGTAGCCTATGCACCTGTCCCTAGAGGTTTTCGCATATTCGCGTGATGCAACTCAAAATCAACATAATGTCACATTTTCTGCAATCCTGCGTAATTTGCATTTTAATGCATACTTGGTAATTTCACTGCCCAATAATTACAAATTGACACATTAGCATAGGCTCGGATTTGTGTTTCTGCAGGTGGGTGCCCACCCTCCATATAACAACCGTTTGGGACAAAAGTGCCCCTGCACAGTTAAACTAAATCTATGACGGCTGTCATGTATAAATTGAGACTGCTTAAACTCTTTGAGAGTGCTTAAACTCGTGATAGACTGAAGTCAAAGATAATATTTGATAATGTCAATGTTCTTTGCTCTCTTTATAATTTACTCGCTGTTTGAATAACCATGGAAATTAAAGTGTTAACTAGTAGCCTAACTTACAGTTTATAATTACATTGTGATCATGTTAAAATTCAGTCCTAATAAAATATTTTATGACATGACACCCATATCTGGTACTTGCCCATAAAGACGGGCTTATAATGTGTGTAGTTAATAGATTGCACTAACATAGACTACTTTAACCTCAACCTGGAGTTGTTTTACCCTCTGCCTATGATTCAAGTTATTTGTGTCTTGTGAAGAGAAACACACAGACTGCACATACATTAGCTACCTAGTGTCAAATCATCAGGCAGTCAGCAGTCATAACATTAACATACAAGAAAAATGTGTAACGGATGCCTTACAAATACAAACGGGGTAAATGATGTGTTTATATATACAGTAGTGGTCAGAATTGTTGGTACCCTTAGTAAATATGATCAAAAAAGGCTGAGAAAAGAATGCCCTGTTATTTGTATTTTGTTCATATGTTCTTAATTTTAATAACAAAATAATGATGTTTTATCTTATATACGTTGTGTCAAATAAACAAGCTTTGTGCATTTTTTTCCTGTCACTTTTCTGCAATGTTTGGCTGTATCAGAGAGAGTCGGAGTCATAAATCGTTCTCTGTGGACAGTCTGTGTCGATACTGTTCTTTATGCCAGTAAGTGCTGAGAATGCAAAGGTGCATTCTAGCTAAGGGCATCAAAAAGTCTTTACAGCGCGATTCACAGTAAGGGTAAAAAACCTACCAGGCAGCTCCCAGTCCGACAGATGCATGTGAAAAAAACAGACAATGCAACCTGGGTCTCCTTCCATTCTATTTTAACCTGTCTGGCATAATATAGCTTCTTTTTTTTTTACCAGCGGGAGCCACTTTTCACCTGCCTAAAGATCTCTCACGGCTACCAGACACTCCGATTGATGCATGTCAAAATAGACAATTCAACCCTTCTCTCTTTCTACTCTTATTAGCCTACCTGTTTGCCACCTTACCTTATATATTATTCCTCTCTTTTAATCGGTAATGGAACGCACGTCCCGGTGCACCTGCCACAACATCTCTCACTGTTTATGACGCACGTGAGCAAACAGAGGTTTTTTGACAAAATATGGCACTACCATTTTTTTTGTACACTAGAGGGGGCACGCGTTTATATATCTTGCCTGTGAGAGCAATATAATTCAATTAACGGTACATTTTAGTATTTTGCTCGCGTACCCCAGTTTGAGAACCACTGGTCTATTGTAAAGTAATACATACCTTTGAAAATAGTAAATATGTAATTCAAATTATTATTAGTAGTATTAGTTTTTTTACAAATCGCAAAATTCTAGAAAAAAAGAAAGAAAAAAAATTAAACAAAACAAACTGAACAGCTGCATTAAAAAGTTACTCTACCTTTAGTGGCACCTGCCTGCACCTGAACAGAAAACAGCCCTGTGCAAAATAAATTTTAATGACAGATCAACATAACAAACTATCATATCTTAAAGGCAAATTAGCATCCAAATAATGTTTGATTTGCTTTGTAAAGCAGTCAATACCAGATTCATGTGATGAATTATTTACTGATGCACAAAAGTCTAAGTACAATATGCAAAGTACATAAAATGAAATACTTAATGAATGGAAACAGCAATTTTCAAATTTCTATAAAAAAAGCAAAGATAACTGTTCATAAAATGATTGAGTTTAATGTTATTTATAATGATAAAAAACTATTTTAACTATAGTTTATAAAACTTTAATATTTTCAGTAACATCATTTCAGTAGCATCATAAATCTGATGATTTCTGAGTTAAATTGTTTTTACTTTGATTAATGAAAGTCTTACTTTACCCAGAAAAAACAGCCAACACTGGATGATCCCCATCATCTCACAGAGAAGTCGTCATAAAATGTATATTACTCTGTAATGTTGGTGTGGGGATGAGGGTTGTTGTGGTTATATATGACAGAGATTACAAAAATTATGTAAATGTGCTATGAAATGTATTATAAAATTTATTGTAATTAAATTATTAAGTGGTTTAAAATGTTTACAGAAACTTTTTTCTGAGATTATTATTAGTAGAATTTTTTATTTTTTTTTAATGAAAGCATTTTAAGGTTTTATTTTGACACTCAAATGTTTTGTAATCAATAGCTGTTGTAACAAATTATATATGTTGTCATATTTGTTTTAGAACAAAATAACTGAACTGACCTGTCCTGTTGTGTGAAGTCCGTATGATCTGGATGAGCAGCTTCTGTCAGCACAATGATGATGTGATTCTACTGTCAGTTTGAAATATGGTGATGAACCCCATAGACGACTGATTTTCTTACTCTTTGTCTCACTGCGTGATGTCACTTGGCAGGGAAATGTGGATACAAAGGCGGAGTGAGAGTTTCAGTTCTAAGAGACCAGATTCCCAATCAAACACAGACTGGTTTCTTTACTGGACAGATATAATTAAATAAAATTAAATGAAATAGAATGAAATTCTAGGAATTCAGGAGTTGCTATTATTCTTGTTTACTACTATATATTCTGAATTACAAATATATACTGAAATAAAACTAAAATTTCTATGTAAATGACTTTCTGAGTTTTGCATGTGAAATAGTTTAGGACAATTTGTAAAGCTTTAAATATTTTTTACATTTGCATGTGCAGAAACGAGTTGCGTTACCTGTTCTAATCAAGCGCTTGAACGCAAGATAAAATGTAGCTGCAAACAGCAATTAAGGGGCCAAGCACAAAGAAAGAACAATGAGTCATGAAAACATGGCTAATGTTAATGTGTTCGTAAAATACAGCATTTTAAGATAAAATTAAAAATGGCCTTACAATCTTCCTGAATATTCCTACTTGTTGTATTTAAGGTTGAGAAGTGCAATGCTCATATATGGAGTACCATGGAACTGTAACCTGGACGCTCATCAACTGATGGACTGTACGAATCTTTCTCAGACACGTGCAGCAGTGTCATTAATTTATAACAAACAGCTTAATCATGGCTCTGGTGCACTTCCCATAACTACAATACTGGGAAAGGAACTGGCCCCCTATAAACCTAACTGGGACTGGATATGGGAAAGAATTCCTACGATGTCCAAGAATCCTGCCCAACAACTTATACACTTCAAACTGATTCACAAGGCCTATACACCGTGTGTGTTACATAGAATGAAGTGCTTGCCAACTCCTTTTTTGTACATTGTTTAATTCAAATACTGTGGGGACCTATATGCACATGTTCTTTGACTGTCCACATAATAGTACATTTTGGGATATGGTTTTTCTAATTGTTACAGGATTATGTGATAGGGTTATTCGTAAACATCCCAATATTTGTTTGTTGAGCGATGATTCTGATCTTAATTTGAATGCTTATCAGCATAGAATATTTCACACCACACCAACTGCAGCCAAGAAGGTAATCTTTAAAAGGGTTGGTTGCTTGCGATTTCACTTTTTTAATGTTAGTTAGTGTGTGATGTTGCTGTTTCAGCATAAACAATATCTGCAAAGTTACGAAGCTGAAAGTTCAATGCAAATGGAGATGTCGTCTTTTAAAATTCTGGCAATTTAATGCCTACAAAAACGGATATCTAAAAGTATGAGACAACAACAAACAAAAAACATAGACCTACCATTAAAAGCTGTGCTTGCACAGGTTCTGCAAGATCCTCTTCAATAATATGCTCTGCTTCTCAATCAGGCTCAAACTGATAAGCGATATTAACGACGCCGTTGTTCACAATATAACCGGAGCACATGCCGCTGAGGTGAGGGGCGGGATGTTTAGAGGCAGTTTAGCCAATCACAACACACTGGGCTAGCTAACCAATCAGAGCCCATAGCCTATATCTGAGGGCGGGGCTTCATAAAAGAAGGAAATGATCAGCGTGTTTCTCAGAGAAGGGACAGAGCGGAGTGGAATAAAGGTAAATTATGTGAAAAAAAAAAAAAAAAACCTGAAGCATTAACACATGTTAGACTGCACCCCATAAACGCAATCAAGCCAAAAAAACAGTGAACCACCCCTTTAAAATTTGACATGAACCCATATTCCCGGCTGACAAAATGTGGCTCATAGAACTAAAAAATATTGCACTGTTAGAACGTTCAACAGCAAGGGTTAACAGAGCTAAACCAAGAACAATTAAGGCATGGTCAGAATTTATTGAGAAACTGTCTTATATAATAACTCGATAGACCAAATACAGTGAAAGATAAATAGTTGGTATTGCAGTTGTGTATAGATGTGGTATGTCACCCAACATATATATACAGGTGCATCTCAATAAATTAGAATGTCGTGGAAAAGTTCATTTATTTCAGTAATTCAACTCAAATTGTGAAACTCGTGTATTAAATAAATTCAATGCACACAGACTGAAGTAGTTTAAGTCTTTGGTTCTTTTAAATCTCTTTTTATTGCTTTGCCAGGCTGCGTCAGGCAAAATGTGTTTTGGGTGCTGGTGGAAAATTGATTAATCATTAAAGAATCACTGACAAAAAAGAGGGATTTCTGAGGTAAACGCAAGATTCTTGTAACTATGCAAAACACCAAGAACATAAGCAGAAGTGTGCAAATACAGCTATAGAAAGTGGCTTTTGTTCTTTGTCCAGTGATAAATTGTACTGCGTGTGATGTCAGCATATTCTGCTTTAAATCATTGCAGCTCTAGATGAACCTACAGACCTTTAGTTCATGTATCCTGATTTCCACTCCATCAGTATGATCATTGATCATTTCCATGTTGTTTTGTGTGTATTTGAATGATCTCAGGCAGCATGTAAATCGGGAGCTCCGCAGGAGTCCATCATCTGCTCACACCTCAAACAATGAGCAGTCACTCCATAAATCTCTCAGTCTGTTTTTGGCCATTTTGTCTCAAACACAGACATCAGCACCTCTGTAAGATTTTAGTGTTCAGAAAGACATTTTTTTATGACATGGATCAACTGGAATGTTTTCCTTCAGCATTATTTTCCTTTCCCATTGGATTTCTGGACTCAAACAAAAAATCATTGCCTAGTTTATTAGTAACTTTTTTAATCTATTTGGTATGGTTAAATATTAAGAAATATTAAATGAGTTAAAATGCTCTGAATATATTTAAAACACATTCAGTTTATTAGTACTATGACAGTATTTCTCTTTGGTAAGTTGTTCTGGATAAAAGTCATGATTAAATATAAATTAAAATGAAATAAAATAAAATGTACCAAGTGCTGGTGCGTTTTGCATCCAACAATCAATTTCAGATGCAAAAGAGAACTCATCTGTAAAACAAACAATCCCTGATGCATTTTGCCACTTATAATAAGAATTACTGAAAGAAAATCAAGTTGAAGATTTGGGAATGAAAGATGTCTTAAGTTCTCATCCTGAGGAGGGGACTATTAGCATCAGTACAGTCTCAACTTTTATGATTAGGCATCATTGTTGGCCCATTTTTGCTGTATCGTGCATGCATTTTAACCAATGATGTATGGCGGTAATACAACACCAAGGATGCAAGCTGCCGTTAAAACCCAAAGAAGAAGAAGAACCAATGATGTCCCAAACAATGATTAAAGTCAGTCTGATGGCTGTTAGCTGAAATCTCTTTTGTCATTTTAAGAGCATAGTTTCCCATTGGATAAAGCAGCGGTTCATTTATGATTTGGATGTTGCATCTGTGTCTGCGGTTGACATGCGGTGGCTCGCTTTGCTGCTTTGTCGGCTAAAGGATTTCCCTGTGGAGACTTCTATCTGACATCTGTATTCACATCTGCAAGACGTATTTTTAGAGTGTTTGCTCATCTGCAAAAATAGCCATATTGTAGTTCCAGCATCTACCAGCAGAGGCTGCAAGGTGCTCACTAACCTGCTGCCTGAGTGCATACTAGTTCACAGGTGTACACTAGTACACAGTTGTACAATGAAACAGGGCATAAAGCTGAATTCAAATCTGGATGATTTATTTTTATTTTTTTTAACAGGATGTTTCATCTCAGGACAGAAGCAGTGATCAGCAGTTTGTGAGCGTCTGTCCGTTGCTTTACTGAATCAGTGCTATTGGTCTTACAATTACAATTATTTCTTACTGTACTGCACGTGTGTTTTTATACGAAAATATAACCTAAATATGTGGTTTTCTGTGATGTTCTGAAAAGTGTTTGGTGAATTCGGTGTGTCACCAATGTCGTCTTGTTGACTGATATAAAGTTGTGAAGTAATATAATAATAATATAGATCGGGTAGGACATAGAACAATAATAATAAATCACTGATCCTGCTTGTAGGCTGCCGTTGTGTACTGCAATGTAGCGTCTGGACCAATCAGACACACAATATATTTTTTGTTAGTTATATTTAACAAATCCTCTGTAACACCCCTCAGTTAACAAGCCATATGAGGACCTATGGACCTTTCCCCCGAAATGCGTAACACCTCAGGAAAGCAGAACAGGCCTCTGGTTCCATGGCAACCAAGGCTGATATCACTGGTTTTATTGCT
>NW_015536519.1:91261-99025 GCF_001515605.1 Sinocyclocheilus anshuiensis | reverse complement strand
GTGTGTGTGTGTGTGTGTGTATGTATAGGTGTATGTTAGACTAGTTTAAGTTTTTATGTAGTTAATAAAGTCTTACTTGTATCACACCTGAGGTTGTTCATTGTTTGCTCATAATCGTAGTCCCTAATCATGCAGATTTCTGCTACATGCTAGTACATGAGTAGTATTGTACAGTAAGAAAGTTATTTCCCTTAACCAGGAAATTAACGTTCTTAGAATTGACAGACAGTTGACCCTGAGAGGTCAAGTAAATACTTACAGCGGATCTAAATATTTATAATTAATTATAACTAGTTATGATTAATTATTCATATTTCCCCTTTGAGCTGATTCGCTACTGCAAATATTGCTAGAAGTTGCATGCACTGATGCATTATGATGAATTTCTCATTTGCAAGTCACTGTGAATAAAGTCTCATCAGTAAAAAAAAAAAAAATCGATTGTAATTTCATGACAGCAGCATCCATTGTGCCTTTAGTATGCTGTGTAAAAGGTCAAATGCTTCACTTAGAAATAATTTAGTATTGTAATATTAAGATTCTCATATTATTATTATTATTATTATCAGTGACATACATAATAATTGACGTAATGCCAAGTCAAGTCACCTTTATATATCGCTTTATGCAGTACCAATTGTGTCAAAGCAGCTTTGCAGTAGTAAACAGGAAGATAAAAGAAACAGTTCTGGAAACTCAAATGGCTGCACAATAAATCTTAATTGTGATTTCTGCCTCTCTCAATTTAATAAACCTAAATTAGTCTGAAGACACATTATGGCAAATTTACTATATTAGTTGATTCATTCATTATTTGTAAATATATTGTTGTGGTTACAAACAGAAAAAGAACATTTTACCATGGTATAACTAATTACTGTATGAGTGCCTTAGTAGTAATTACGAATGCAGTTTATGACAAAATGTTTGATTGATGACTATGACCTTTGACCCCTCCCTTAGGGATTAACATTATGACCTTTTTAATGGTCTTCAGATGTGTTATGACATCTGTTTTGGTAATATATCTGGCTTATGTAAACTCTGTCATGAAATAAGAGAATGCCGAAATTGTCCTTTAATGATCACCAGATGTGTTATGCCATATGTTTGTAACATATATCCGGAGTGCCATAATTAACCTGTGACCTCCATCATGAAATAGGATATTGTTTAAATCATCCTTTAATGATCACCAGATGTGTTATGACATCTGTTTTGGCGATATATCAGAATGTTTAAATTCTGTTTTAACGATCTACAGATGTGCCATGTCATGTGTTTGTAATATATCCGGCTCACCACAATTAACCCGCGACCTCCACGGCTGAAACATGAGTTTTGTTTACATCGGACTTGTCAAATTTAAAGATTTCAAGCGTGTTTGAACTTAATGTCCAGGACAGCTGCAGACCACATGTGATCGCTATCGGGTGGAGCACCATAGCGTACTTGTTTAAATAGAACAGGGCATTTCTGTGGAAAATCAGAAAAGAGCGGTGAAATAATACATAGACATGGCTGCTTCATACTCGCCTAAAACTCCTGAGAAGTTGGGATGAAGAGATGCTGGAAAGACTGATTTTGGCTCCGAGAAAACCATACATTGCCAATTTGTATTTGACAAAGTTTATCCACGAAAATACGGACTGTGCGCGAGATGAATTTTTTCTCAACACCGAACGCATATTCGGCTACATATTTCAAAAATCCACCCACATTGTTACGCTCTACATTGCCGACGACATTGACGTATTTGATCAGGAGGAAGACCCCAGCCTGGTATTTTCTGATAAAGACTGGGCTTTCTTTTACAATAACGTCTTGAAAGATCTGAATGAATGGAGATAAGAGCGTTTTTATGTTGCGGAGTGGGACGGTACGTCGTTCAATACCAGGTACCGAGTGGTCGGCGACTACTCAAAAAAGAACCCGGATGACTACGTGTACATATTCTTCTGTGAAGACAAGACGAAGCTCTGCAATTGTTCAGAAAGCAGCAGTCATAATGAGCACCACAAAGTGTACACCCTACGGTTTTTATTCAAGTGGCGCGATCTGCATCTGTTGAGCGAACTTTTTTCGAGCATCAACAAAATGTTCAGATGGTGCGACATGCGTGACACAGCTGTTTACCCCCAAGAGTTGTCCTTGCAACAGTTCATGCACGTTGCAGACCCCGCCCATTTACTACAAACACTATAAAGAGCAGTAAGTCAAACCCTTTCTACATCACACTTTCACCATGTCTCAAGACGCTGCTTCACAATGCGATTATGCTCCTTTCAACCTCTAGTCTACCGACGATAATGCTACCGACCATATTCCAACAGGGGAACCCCGCTCACCCGACCTTCACAAAGAATGGTTGGATAAATTCTGCACGGAGCTGGGGTAACGCAGCCTGACTTTCCTATCGGATCTGTGCGCTACCTCTGCAGCCAGCGGGGGGTTCGATACCACAGATGGCTGTTTCAGCGGAGTTGGGTTCAAAATCATAAAAGCTACGATCGTGCTGCTGCTGCAAAACATCGTCAACAAAAAGCTGAGGGAGGAGTGCGAGGATTGTGCAACGGAACATCCAAGCCAGCTGCAACATACCTGCCTGTTTGAGCCTCCCGCCTATTATTTCGACTCACGCTTCGATGAGCTGTCCCGCATGCTATTCAAGCCCGATCTTCAGACCATTATCGACTTCACTCTACGCCGCTGCGGGTTGAAGTCCAACAACAGTCTGAGGATTCAAGGAACAACCGGGGCTATCCTGCACATATTAAGAGACGAAACATTCATCGTCGGGAAGCTACAAGAAATCAGGGAAAAGCTGTTGGACAAGGTCTACAAGAAAGTCATTTACGACACCGTGGATCTCTGGCAAAGCAGCGTGTCAGCGTCTGGAGTGTGACCATTACAACATGGGGTCTGTGTGTAGCGGAAATAATTTTTTCAGAGACGTTGTGTTTATGCCCCGTTATAAAGAACAAATGATTGAAATGATGCTTACGGTCATAGAGCACGCGTGCGACCCAGAGAAAATCATGGGGTACAAAAGAGATGTATAAAAAATCTCAAGAAACAAATGGACGTTATGAGAAGAGCATTAGATTCGTGGGATGTATTGATCGGCATGTGTGTTAACAGAACCGATCCACCACCTGTAATGCTCAAAAAAATTCTAGATGAGATATCCGCAGCCGGTGAGGGGCTAGGAGTTAGCGAGGTCTTGTGTATGTGTACATATGTAACCGATGCGTGTGTGAAGCTGGTTTCCAAAAATGAGAAAAACATGGTCTGCGAAATGGTCGAAATTATGGTCAACTAAATACTAGATCATAGCTATATGGTGTGTGTAAATTGCCTTTATTGGCTAGACAGTCTGTAACATTATTCTATCATTGTTTTTATTATTACTTATAGCGTACCTTCATTATTTAGCCATTTTGTATTCTATTCTTGTCATTATCTACCCATTTAAAAAAAGAAACTATTCTTGTCGCTATGTATCCATTTTGAAGACATTCAAACGACTGAAACGTGACGCTTGTACGTGTTATTCTTTTGCTGAGGGTTGTAACAACAACATGTCTGAGCTCATGGAAAAAGTGTATTACACACCGGCCAACCCCGGTTCTTTAGGTGGTAAAAAACGGTTAAAAGATGCCATCTTAAAGGATACAGGCATCCGTCTGAGCGATAAACAGGTTTCAGACTGGATGGCTGGGGAGGATGCGTACACATTGCACAGAACAGCGCCTATAAACTACAAACGTAATAGAGTCGTGGTGTACGGTATGGATATGCAGTTCCATGCTACATTGCACAGAACAGCGCCTATAAACTACAAACGTAATAGAGTCGTGGTGTACGGTATGGATATGCAGTTCCATGCGGATCTAGTCGACATGTCGGTGTACTCCAAGGAAAATTATAATAATAAATATTTGTTGACCTGTATCGACGTATTTAGTAAGTATGCGTGGGCTCAAACGCTAAAGAATAAGAGCGGGGTTGAGGTTACTAAAGCGTTTAAGTCTATACTCGAAGAGGGCCGTGTTCCAAAGAAATTGCAGACGGACCGAGGAATGGAATTTTTTAACAAGCATTTTCAAGATTTAATGAAAAAGCATGACATTCATCATTTTGCGAAGGCTATTGATTTGAAGGCCAGCATTGTGGAGCAATTTAATAGGACGTTAAAAAGCCGAATGTAGAGATATTTAACTGCTACAAATTTGCGGCGATACACAGATGTTTCGCAAGATATTATGCGGGGTACAACTCCAGTTACCATCGGAGGGTCCCGCGTATCAAATCAGGAAAATTTGGTTTTGGGGACATTGCCGAAATCTATCATCCTGGTTATGGTGGATAAAGACACGTTCACCAGAACCTACGATAAAAACCAAGTCGCGTTCAGTCATTACAATTTGGAGTTCCTAGCCGTCTATGTCGACGGACAACAATTCCCCGCCAAACCTCTACAGCCAGACTTTGAATCCGGTTCGGCCGTGCGTGAATTTTATCAGCTGGCGACCGTGACCGGAAGACATCTTAAAAACCAGGCCCTCTCTATCAACAGGGATGATTTTCTGAGAGGCTATTCGCTTTACGCCTTTAACCTCATGCCTGACAAAGACTGCAGTCAGCACATATTGCTCATCAAGCCCAGGAATATCAGACTCGAAGCACGTTTCAAAAAACTGCTGCCGCATACTATTAATCTCATCGTTTATGCCGTGTTTGACAGCATCATCGAAGTGTCTAACCACAGACAGGTCCTGCTTGATTACTAGTGAACAGAAAATGAACACGGTGCAGCTCACCGCTATCATGGACAAAATTTAATGTAACACTGATTTTTTCGCCGTTCTCCCGAGCGATCAGTTGCCTGAAACCCCGTTAAGGAACTTACCGTCGATGGCTATCATTAACACGCATGCTTCGGACCTGCCGGGGGAGCACTGGCTGGCTGTTTATTTAACTCTAGAGTCTAGACAGTTCCGGATGTTTTTTCGATAACTTCGGCAACGCTCCTGACAGGAAGCGATTTCCAATCACCATCAAAAACTTTTTAACATCCAACGCCCCCGTCGTGTTATATTCTACTAAACGCGTTCAGGATTTTACGTCGTTCATGATTTCACATGCGCATCGCTATTTCAATGTGAAGGGCAGAACTGGCTCTCTGACACTCTGATGTGTACTCTTCTTGCAAATTAATAAATTACAGTCGCTCTGTAAAATATTTCAAAATTAGTCACCAAATATGAAAACTAGATTCTTTAAGCTTTCAAATGATATATGGTTGTCAAGATCACAATAGGCTCAGACTAAGATATTACTGTTCAAAACATGTAATGACAATTGGGCCCGCCGGCAGTTAAAGGGTTAACCTCTGCGTCACATGAAACATATCCCGAAGAGCTATTGCTACGACCATAGACTGGCCCTCTCTATCAACAGGGATGATTTTCTGAGAGGCTATTCGCTTTACGCCTTTAACCTCATGCCTGACAAAGACTGCAGTCAGCACATATTGCTCATCAAGCCCAGGAATATCAGACTCGAAGCACGTTTCAAAAAACTGCTGCCGCATACTATTAATCTCATCGTTTATGCCGTGTTTGACAGCATCATCGAAGTGTCTAACCACAGACAGGTCCTGCTTGATTACTAGTGAACAGAAAATGAACACGGTGCAGCTCACCGCTATCATGGACAAAATTTAACGTAACACTGATTTTTTCGCCGTTCTCCCGAGCGATCAGTTTCCTGAAACCCCGTTAAGGAACTTACCGTCGATGGCTATCATTAACACGCATGCTTCGGACCTGCCGGGGGAGCACTGGCTGGCTGTTTATTTAACTCTAGAGTCTAGACAGTTCCGGATGTTTTTTCGATAACTTCGGCAACGCTCCTGACAGGAAGCGATTTCCAATCACCATCAAAAACTTTTTAACATCCAACGCCCCCGTCGTGTTATATTCTACTAAACGCGTTCAGGATTTTACGTCGTTCATGATTTCACATGCGCATCGCTATTTCAATGTGAAGGGCAGAACTGGCTCTCTGACACTCTGATGTGTACTCTTCTTGCAAATTAATAAATTACAGTCGCTCTGTAAAATATTTCAAAATTAGTCACCAAATATGAAAACTAGATTCTTTAAGCTTTCAAATGATATATGGTTGTCAAGATCACAATAGGCTCAGACTAAGATATTACTGTTCAAAACATGTAATGACAATTGGGCCCGCCGGCAGTTAAAGGGTTAACCTCTGCGTCACATGAAACATATCCCGAAGAGCTATTGCTACGACCATAGACTGTATGGCTACGACAAATACCCTAATAATGTTTGAAAACTGCGAAATAATGTTGGTAATGAATCGCAGCATTATAATTTCGTCATGCTTGTGTGTTTGCAGACAGTCTCATATAGCAGATTGTGTAGAAAATAAACTTTTAACCTTCTGCGGTTACCCATTCGGCTACTGGCTCGGCTGTAATGCTTATTGTTTTATTTGTCGCTTTGTACATAAGACGTCAATAATATATTCAATGATTATTTCTATATGACAATAAGCTAGCAGAAATATTTTATTTTGAGAATATTGCATTTGGCACGTAGCGTCACAATCTCGCTCCAGACAGTAAGTGTATAGAGTTTATAACATATAATCAAAGGGGAACTTTGAACAGCTGTGCCAAAGTTTTTCTAATTATTTTTTATCATAAGTGCCATTATTGCCGACAGCTCAGACATAACACTACTTTTCTACTTATGGTAAACCGTTATTGTATATCCCAAAGTAAACATGAAAAAAAAGTCACGTCCGCCTGGAAATCTCTCACATCCTGAGGTCGCTGAGCGGATCTCCCATGTCTGCCCAACATCTGGCAACTACATCCAGACAGAAGACTTATGATCAATTTTAATAACCTAAAGTAAACACAGCAACCACCTAGAAATCTATCCCTTTCTCTCACATCCGGTCAGTGTGTGTGTCTGTGCGTGCGTGCGCGTCTGCTTCACTCACCCCTCCCGTCTCTCATTTCACTCCGCGAGCTAGACATGCAAAAAGTTCATGGAAGAAGTTTTAATTCAGCTTCAACTATTTTGTATCCTTTCATTATCTGCAGCCATTGTGCAAGGACGTAATTTCTCAACTACCCTGAAAATGTAAGTAATTTTTCATTATGTTCAATTTATTTTATTCCTTAAAGGTGGGGTAAGCGATTTTTCAAAAACGCATTAGAAAACTGAATCGGGCCGAATAGCAAAACAAACTTGTAGCCAATCAGCAGTAAGGGGCGTGTCTACTCATGATGTGGAGGAGAGAGCGTTCAGTCCGAGCCGAGCAACAGAAAGATAGAGATGGCGGATAAAAAACGAAAGAGGAAAATGTCTGTGGAACAAAAGAAGGCTTAAGGCAATAAGGCAAAAAGTAGGACCCGTGTAAATATCGGATCAGCTTTCCAGCGCTGGAGAGCACTCAAGGAGCAGAAGGCCTGCGATCGGACGCTGAGGTTGCTTTGTTTCTTTTCGATAGGTGAGTAACACCGTGTCTGCGCCGCAACAGCTAAAGTCTGTCTAGTACACTGGATGCGACAAAGCGACCGTTGAAAATAATTTGAAATTTGTGTCAATACATCATAAATAGAATGCAGCAGCAGTTTTCTGTCGGGGATTTGTCGAGCCGTGCCGCATCCAGTGTAGACCATAGATATGTATGTATATATATATATATATATATATATCT
>NW_015536519.1:84934-90562 GCF_001515605.1 Sinocyclocheilus anshuiensis | reverse complement strand
CGAGACCCTTTTGGGGTAGGGGCGTGTTTGTTTTGGTGATTTCAAATGTCAACATTGGCTACCCGAAATCGCTTACCCCACCTTTAAGCTAAGATTTTCCTTTATATTCATTATAATGCTGAGAAAAAAACCATTAGAGTGTGTGTGTGTGTGTGTGTGTGAGAGAGAGAGAGAGTTATTTTATTGCAATATTTTCCTCTCATTTATTGATTCCTTTGGCTGTGTAATTATATTTTATACATCTAAAATGCTTTGACAATACTGTAGCACATATGACGTACAGATATATACAGAGATATATACAGAATATGCTTTGATCTCTTAAAATTGTTTATTCTTTTACTTATTTTTCATCCATGTAGACTGACTGAAACCCCTGTGATGGCATGCCGTCTGATACCCTACACGTGTGGTCTGCAGCTGTCCTGCGCATTAAGTTCAAACACGCTTGAATTCTTCAACTTTGACAAGTCCGATGTAAACAAAACTCATGTTTCAGCCGTGGAGGTCGCGGGTTAATTGTGGTGAGCCGGATATGTTACAAACATATGACATGGCACATCTGTAGATCGTTAAAACAGAATTTAAACATTCTGATATATCGCCAAAACAGATGTCATAACACATCTGGTGATCATTAAAGGATGATTTAAACAATATCCTATTTCATGATGGAGGTCACAGGTTAATTATGGCACTCCGGATATATGTTACAAACATATGGCATAACACATCTGGTGATCATTAAAGGACAATTTCTGCATTCTCTTATTTCATGACAGAGTTTACATAAGCCAGATATATTACCAAAACAGATGTCATAACACATCTGGAGACCATTAAAAAAGTCATAAGGTTACTCCCTAAGGGATTGGGTCAAAGGGCATAGTCATCAATCAAAAAATTTGTCATAAGCTGCATATGTAATTAATACTTGCCTTGTTCATCAGTCTGCATGGATTTTTTTTTTTAATCCAAATAAAGTTTAGCAATACTTCATGATGGGACATTAGGTCATTTTAAACTTAAATGTGGAAAGTATTATATAATTTAAATGCCACATCCTCTGACAGACTGACAGGAGTGGTATGTAAAGTTGAACTAATGTCTCTCTCTCTCTCTCATTCAAACATCCTCAGCTGGAAGCAGAAAGAACCAAGAAGCGCTTGATATGAACATGAAGGTTTTCTACAGGAGTCTGTCACTTTTACTGGGTAAGTAAAACGTACAACACTTCAGTGTGTCTAATATCTTCTAGTGATTCCAACATTTTTTGTTTTACTACTGCAAGTTTTACTATTCTTATCCTACACTCTCAGAAAAAGGTACAAAAGTTGTCACTGCAACAGTACTCTTTGAAAAGGTACACATTTGTCACTTATTTACCCCAAAGGGTGCATACCTTAAAGTACCTAATACAGTACTTACCTACCTAGGTACATTAGTACCTAAAGTGTACATTGTAGTACTTTTATAGTAGACACATTTGTACCTTCTGGAAAAAAAAAACACTCCAGTGACTGCTTTTGTACTTTCGTACCTGTTTCCTCATAGTTTTAAGCCTAAAACTTAATTATCAAAATGTCATGAGGTTTATGGTTCTATTTAAAACTAAGCATCATTTTGTGTTTCTCATTTCTTTTAGGGTTTTTTTCAGTTCAAATGAAGGCAAATGGAACAGAAGGTTAGATTACAATGGTTAAACACTATTATATGTCACTATTACTTTTCTTCATTCAAACTGTATACATTATAACAGACTTGATATTTATTTAGATTATTTTATTTAGTGTTAGTGTGTTTTAATATTCTTCATCAAGGGGCTATAGATTTTTAATATCAGCCATACACACTCCTGTTTAAAGTCATAGGTGTGTTTTAAACAATATACCTGTACTTTGACTAACTATTTGACGGGGCCTTAACTTACGTGCACAGATAGTCGGGATGAGACTATGTAAAACATCCAAAGTTCATTTGGTTTTACGTGCCATTTAGGGTTTATCTAAAATAAATTAATTCAAATAATGGAGCTGCAGTTTGCATTAACATTTAGTTGATGCCCTCAGGCCATCCAATATGTAAATGAGTTTGTTTGTTCATGGGAACAGATTTGTAGAAATGTACCATTGCATCACTTGCTCAGCAATGGATCATCTGCAGTGAATGGGTGCCGTCAGAATGAGACTCCAAACAGCTGATAAAAACATCACAATAATCCACAAGTAATCCACACCACTCCAGTCCATCAGTTAAGGGCTTGTGAAATGAGAAGAAACGCATACATCATTAAGATGTTTTAAATTTAAAACGTAAAATATGAATCCATAATCCATAATAACACTTGTTCCAGTGGAAAAAAGTAATCTTGTCTGAATCAGGAGAGAAATATGCAGATGTGTGTGTTATACCAATGTATATTTGTGGTCTTTTTTTTTTCTTTTATTCTTTTCCATTTGTTTGATGACATATTGTAATAAATGTAAAACATTCTACACCTATAATCATTCCAATTAGATTTGTATAGCGCTTTTCACAATACACATTATTTCAAAGCAGCTTCACAGAAACACATAATATTAATGATGATACCATATTATTGCATGTTAAATTCCAGCCAGAATATAAATAAATAATTGTCATTGTATACATAAATAAGGTTTTCTCTTAAACATATTCCAGTGAACACAGCAGGATGGGGCACAGCCAATCAGTCGACAACATATAAGAACTCATATGCCCAATACGCTCTGGATGGGTTGAACTCCAGCTGTACTCATACAGACTTACAGAGTGACCCGTGGTGGACTCTGGATCTGCTGAAGACGTACAGCGTGAACAGAGTGACCATCACTAACAGACGCGACTGCTGTAGCAACAGGATAAATGGGTCAGAGATTCGAGTTGGAAACGATTTTTCAGATGTTTTTAGCAATCCAATGTGAGTCTCTCTAATATATTTTTACCGAGCCTGCAGAAATTCTGGCCAGTTGGGTGGTAAAACCCTATGTCACTGAAAATAATGTAAACTCACAGTTAAGTGAGTCAGATGTCGGTTCAATGCAGTTAACCCTCACATGGTTCTCATTTCCTGTTTACACTAATGGTATTTGGGGTCAATATGACCCCAAAATTGTAATTGTAAAAAATATATACTTTTTTAATCATACAAATAATATATAATTTTTTTGTGTTTACTTCTCATCTATACATTAAAACTGTGTTTTGGGAAATATGAAGTACTTTTGTACCTATTTACCACAAAAATCCTCAACTACACAATTAGCTTGCATGTGAAATATTACATTTTCATGAAACAATCACTTAAATGATGATCTAAATTTGATTTAAGTTGTTTTTTTGGTAGGCTACTATTAGATGGATAGCCTAAATGTCCTAATTCAGATGGGCTACCTGTTTTTTTTTTTTTTTTAATGGTATATCAAAAAGTGTATATTTTTTAAATGTGATTGTTGGTACATTTTACCAGTTTTTACCATACTTTCAAAACAAAAATTAAAATAGGAAAAATATGCAATATGAAAATAATTGAAGACAAAATGTGTTTTACTGAGAGAAAACAAGATTTGCTTTTTAAAAAGCTTTTTCCAAAAGGTACATCTGGAAAAAGGGGGTCGTCTTATAATCAGGGTCGTCTTATATTCGGGCCAATACGGTATGTGTTAGGTGTAGAATTCTGCCATCTGCTGGTTAGAGAAAAACTTTTAGAAATTACAATTTTTGAAAAAAAAGTGTAACGACCATATATACCCAGCAGAGGCCCATAGAGATCCATTCATTTTTCTGGAAGTGGCTAACTGCTACTCTCACAACTTTTCTGATATATATTTTGTAAATATATACTGAAACATTATAAAATACATTAAAAACAGTATTTTTCTCAAAGGTTAGAATTAGTTTTTGTTATTTGAAGTATTTCGAAGTGCCGGCTTTTGCAATAATGCCACATAAATTTGCAGAAATGCCACACAAGTTGTCACTAAAACTTGATTGCAGGCACATATTTTTTTCAATCTAAAAAGTAAAATCAAAACAATTTTATTTTACTTAAATGTAAATAAAAAACACACAAAAAACAAAACAAAAACAACTGCAATAAGCAGATATGAATGTTGGGTGTGTGTGTGTGAGAGAGTATGTGTGTGCATACGTACGTGAGTGAGTATGCTCGTTCCACATTGCATTTGTGCTCTAGTACCAGGCCTTCGTTTTCGTGTGGCCGTTTTCAGATTTATGCAGGATTTATTGATTGCATTTGCCAATTTCTATAAAAAATGCTCTCTCTTGAAGTTACACGTGTGTGTGTGTGTGCATGTGAGAGAGCATGTCTTTTCTACATTGCATTTGTGCTCTAGTACCAGGCCTTCATTTCTGTGTGGAAATTTTCTGATTTATGCCAGATTTATTGATTTTTTTTTTTGACAAATGAAAAAAAAAAAAAAAAATCGATTTTTTCAAATTTCCCATTCATTTCAATGTGGGGTCATATTGACCCCAAATACCAGTTTAGTAAAAAAAAATGTTTACATACCTTCAGAACAACCGAATCAACCCCAGTTTTTTAAATGTGAATATAGATAGAAAATGTAGAAAAGTCACAAAATCATATTCCTTTTTTTTGACAAATGAAAAAAAAAAAATAATTATTTTTTCACATTTCCCATTCATTTCAATGTGGGGTCATATTGACCCCAAATACCAGTTTAGTAAAAAAAAATGTTTACATACCTTCAGAACAACCGAATCAACCCCAGTTTTTTAAATGTGAATATAGATAGAAAATGTAGAAAAGTCACAAAATCATATTCCACTGAGATGAAGGGAACCATTTTTTCAAAGTAAAAGTTGATTGGGGTCATATTGACCCCAAGGACAGATTGAGGGTTAAAAGAAAGCAACTCACTCTTTCGTCTTTCTCCAGATGTGCTGAAGTTTCTACTATTCCAGCAGGAGCTACCTACAGCTACTCATGTCGTGGGATGGAGGGACGTTACGTTACTGTAAATATTCCTGGTACTTCAAAGATTCTTACTCTCTGTGAAGTGGGAGTCTATGTGATTTTTCCAGGTAATTCTCTATTTAACAACCTTGTGATTTTGACTTTTAAAGGGGTCATCAGATGCAAAATTCACTTTTACATGTTGTTTGAACCGAAATGTGTATTGGCAGTGTGTGTACACAACCCCACCCTACAATGATCCAGTGCTTTTATTTAAAATCTCAATAAATCCAAACCCCTTTCTCAAATCAAGCCGATCTCATGTTCTGTTGTTGGATGTAATAATGAAAATAGCAGTCGTCATTTACTCCCGGCATTTGTGATCCAGCCTCACCAACAGAAGAAGTGAGTATAAGGTTTTTTTTTTTTTAATTTTTAATTTCACTGTTCCTAACAACGTGCTAGTGAGCAAGTTTCACGGCAAAATGCAGCTAAAGTAAAGTCTCTCAGAGCACAGTTCCTCACCCCACAGAAGAGAGGGGCGGGGTCAGCAGAGCTCATTAGCATTTAAAGAAACATGCAAAAAACGGGTTGATTTCTGCAGAGCTGATTTTGACAAGGTAAAAAGGGTGTTTTTTACACTACCATTGAGAAATTTTAACCGAAGT
>NW_015536519.1:84045-84566 GCF_001515605.1 Sinocyclocheilus anshuiensis | reverse complement strand
AATTTTGCAAATCGCCTTTCCTAATAATGTGCTAGTTAGCAAGTTTCATCATGAATGCTGCTAAAGTTTACCATCTCTCAGGCCATGTCCACACGTACACGGGCATTTTTATAAACAGAGTTTTTCTTTCTTCCGTTTAAAGGAAAAATCTCTGCCCACATGAAAACGCAAAAAAGCATGCTATGAAGCACTGTCAAGAGCATGCCAAGTTTGGCCAGGAGGCCAGCTCTAGGAAGAGTCCTGGTTGTTTCAAACTTCTTCCATTAAGGGTAACAGAGACTACATGCTTCTGTGACCCTTCAATGAAGTATATTTTTTTTCTGAACTCTTCCCCAGTTGTGTGGCTTGACACAAACCTGTTTCTGAGCTCTACAGGCAGTTCTTTTGACCTCAGGGCTTGGTTTTTGCTCTGATATGCATTATCAGCTGTTAGACCTTTTATTAAGATCCCAGACAGCAACATAGTGTTGGCCCAGATCCGGCCCACATCTGGCCCATGTGAAATCCATGCGGGCCAGATG
>NW_015536519.1:75532-84035 GCF_001515605.1 Sinocyclocheilus anshuiensis | reverse complement strand
GAAAGCAGCTCGGAAGAGAGGGGCGGGGTGAGCAGAGCTCATTTGCATTTAAAGGAACATGCAACAAAACGGCTTGCTGTAGACAGAGCTGTTTTTGACAGGGTAAAAAGAGTGTTGTTTTACACTACCATTTACAAATTTTAACCAACGTATGTTATAGACTTTTCATTAAGACCCTAACCTCAGGGCTTGGTTTTTGCTCTGATATGCATTATCAGCTGTTAGATTTTTTTATTAAGATGTGTGTGCCTTTCCAAATCATACCAATTCAACTGAATTTGCCACAGGTTAACTTCACTCGAAGTGTAGTAACATCTACAAGCACTATGAATGCTCCTGAGCTAAATTTCAACTGTCGCAGATAAAAAAATATATGAATACTTATGCAATGGAATCATTTAAGTTTTTTATTTTTAATAAATTTGCAAAGATGTTAAAAACCTGTTTTACTTCCTCCTTTACAGTTATAGACTTTTCATTAAGACCCTAACGAATCATATCAAACTGTGGAAAATGGGCATCCGATGACCCCTTTAAGCTATTCTCATTTCATGAACATGGTTTTTAATATAGTTATAAGTCTAGTTATCATCGATGTCCATAGACTTCAGAAATATACCCATATGGTGCTCACATATTAATATGAATGGAGAAAGCGCAATGCCTAATTTGGCAGAATACAATTCATTTTTTCACATTTTGTTATGTTGCTGCCCCTCAGGGCTTGGTTTTTGCTCTGATATGCATTATCAGCTGTTAGATTTTTTTATTAAGATGTGTGTGCCTTTCCAAATCATACCAATTCAACTGAATTTGCCACAGGTTAACTTCACTCGAAGTGTAGTAACATCTACAAGCACTATGAATGCTCCTGAGCTAAATTTCAACTGTCGCAGATAAAAAAATATATGAATACTTATGCAATGGAATCATTTAAGTTTTTTATTTTTAATAAATTTGCAAAGATGTTAAAAACCTGTTTTACTTCCTCCTTTACAATTATGGTGTATGGAGTGTAGATTGATGTGGAAAAAAGTAATTTAAAGCAGTTTAGCATAAGGCAGCAACTTAACAAAATGTGAAAAAAATGAAGGGGTATGAAAATTTTCGCAAGGCACTGTAAGTCCCGCCTTCTAAATAAAAGAGCCAATCGCCAATGGGCAAAGTCATCACGTGACTGGTTATAAACTGGCTGCCATACAGAAACAGTCAGTCCTGAATCGTGCGCTTTGGACTGCAAAAAAAAAAAAAAAAATCTTACTACCTGAAGTTTTTCTTTTTTTCTTTTTCTGTGTTTTAACAACATTTATGGGACAGTTCATGTTGGATTTTGTTGCTGATTTGAAATGTTAAGTGCGAATGTGGCAGGGATCCACATTCAGGGATTTTTTCAATTTCACCATTCGCGAGTGAAAGATATTCCTTGAAATGGACTTTGTCAAGACTCGACTGACAGATCTGATAGGAATGCAGTATAGATAAGTAAACCTCATGAAATACTTTCAAATGTGACCCTGGACCACAAAATCAGTCATAAGGGTCAATTTTTCGAAATTGAGATGTATGCATAATCTGAAAGCTGAATAAATAAGCTTTCCATTGATGTATGGTTTGTTAGGATAGGACAACATTTGGCCGACTATTTAAAAATCCGGAATCTGAAGGTGCAAACAATCAAAAATTAAGTTTTGAAATATTTACAGAAGGACATTTAAAAAATATCTTCATGTAACATGATCTTTACTTAATGTCCTGATGATCAATAATTTTGACCCATACAATATATTTTTGGCTATTGCTAAAAATATACCCCAGCGACTTAAGACTGGTGTTGTGGTCCAGGGTCACAAATATAAAATATGCTGACCAAAACCATTTCTTGACACTATATGACATCTTACAGATAATTTGGCAACAGGAAGAACCGCCATACAGTCGTCAACCTATGGCCTCTGGTCTGCTGAACAGGCCATTGACTTCAGTCCAGGTTTCACAAAATCATGGTCATTGTGTTCCTCAACCACTGCTCAGACTAACCCATGGTGGAGAGTGGATCTATGTTATATTTACAGAGTAAGTAGAGTTGTCATCACAAACAGACTAGACTGCTGTCCAGAACGAATAAACGTAGCAGAGATTCGCATCGGAAACTCTTTGGAGAACAATGGCAACAACAATCCCATGTGAGACCCTCTTTCAGTGGCTTAATATCCATAAATAATCCCTGAAATCACATATGAAGAAAGACTATAAATCTAAATGATGTTTTCCTCCGTCTCTCTTTAGATGCGCTGTGATTTCTAGCATTCCAGCTGGTGTTTCCTCCACCTACACATGTAATGGTATGGAGGGTCGATACGTGAATCTGTTCATTCCTGGAGATACAAAGTATCTTACTCTGTGTGAGGTGGAGGTCTATGGAGAAGGTATGATCAAACATGGAAAATCAAGCTATAAATTAATTAAATCCAAAACGGGATTTTACAAATTTTGGGCTGTTGATTCCAAAAACAGTGTCTGTTTTGCTTGAGCACAATTTTTCAAGATTATGCATTTTTGCTTTTGAGAACCATTCGCAATGTGAAGAAGCCTTGTATTCTCACTTAATCAGCAGAAGAACACCCCAAACACATGACTCCTGTCTGAATCTGAGCCAGATTACAAATATTTGTTTAATTCTCAACCCATTTTCACGTGCATGACATTATTTTATACCTAATCCTGATTTCATGGTTATAATTATGACCAGTGACAGAAGAAAATGCAAACATGAGCCAGATTTTTTACTGCTATATCTGTGGGTGTTTTACCACATGAAAATATTAACAGAAAATTATAGATTTTGTGAAAAGTGCATAAGCACATTTGTAAGTGAATAAATACAAAGTTCCTTGGCATTAAATATTTATTAATATTGAGTATGAGAAAAAAATTTTATGCTCCTATGCAGACTGTAAGTTAAATAATACTTAATACATTTTGTCATTAAACCAAAATTTTGACATTTGACTGTTTTTGTTATTTTGATAAGTGCATTACAGCTGATACACATACAGTGGTGTGAAAAAGTTTTTGCCCCATTCCTGTTTTTTTTTTTTTTTTTTGCATATTTGTCACACTTGAATGATTCAGATCAATCAAATTTTTATATTACACAAAGATAACCAGAGTAAATCATTTTATTTTTTTATTATTTTGAAATAATTATTTAATTTGTTAAGGGAAAAAAAAAATCTTTCCAAACGTGCCTGGCACTATGTGAAAAAGTAATTGCCCCCTAAATCTAATAACTGGTTGTGCCACTCTTTGCAGCAACAACTGCAATCAAGTGTTTGCGATAACTGCCAATGAGTGCTTCACATCGCTGTGGAGGAATTTTGGCCCACTCTTCTTTGCAGAATTGTTTTAATTCAGCCACATTGGAGGGTTTTCAAGCATGAATGGACTGTTTAAGGTCATGCCACAGCATCTCAATCAGATTTAAGTCCGGACTTTGACTTGACCACTCCAAAACCTTAATTTTGTTTTTCTTGAGCCATTCAGAGGTGGACTTGCTGGTGTGTTTGGGATCATTGTCCTGCTGCATAACCCAAGTGCGCTTGAGCTTGAGGTCACAAACTGATGACTGGACATTCTCCTTCAGGATTTTCTGATAGAGAGCATAATTCATGGTTCCATCAGTTATGGCAAGTCGTCCAGGTCCTGAAGGTGCAAAACAGCCCTAGACCATCACACTACCACCACCATATTTGACTGTTGGTATGATGCTCTTTAATGAAATGCTGTGTTGGTTTTACGCCAGATGTAACGGGACACGCACCTTCCAAAAAGTTCAACTTTTGTCGCATCAGTCCACAGAATATTTGCCCAAAAGTCTTGGGGATAATCAAGATATTTTTTGGCAAATGAGAGACGAGCCTTTGTGTTCTTTTTGGTCAGTAGTGGCTTTTGCCTTGGAACTCTCCCATGGATGCCGTTTTTGCCCTGTCTCTTTCTTATTGTTGAATCATGAACACTGACCTTAATTGAGGCAAGGCCTGCAGTTCTGTAGATGTTGTTCTGGGTTCTTTTATGACCTCTTGGATGAGTCGTCGTTGCACTCTTGGAGTAATTTTGGTAGGCCGCCCACTCCTGGGAAGGTTCACCACTGTTCCAAGTTTTCTCCATTTGTGGTTAATGGCTCTGATTGTGGTTTGCTGGAGTCCCAAAGCCTTAAAAATGGCTTTATAACCCTTTCCAGACTGATACGTCAACTATTTTGTTTCTCATCTGTTCTTGAATTTCTTTAGATCGAGGCATGATGTGTTGCTCTTTAAGCATGCTTCACTTTGTCAGACAGGTTCTATTTAAGTGGTTTCTTGATTCAACAGGTCTGGCAGTAAAAAGTATCTGAAGGAAGTTTTTTGTTGATATTTAAAAAATGTACCATAGTCAAATCATTTGCAAATCAGCTGATCTTCATTCAAGATGCAGGGATGTAATTGATTTATTGTTTTTTTTTTATGTAACATTTCTAAGGTTTTATGCTCTCAACTGTCAATACTTCACTACATAAAAAGCATTAATTTGTGTTTGATACTAAACCTTATTCATCCTTACTGCAAGTGAACCTGTATTTAATGTCATCTGGGTCATATTTGTTTCACTTTGTGTACACAACCTATTCATGTTACATCTGTTTAACATTAAGTGTCATGCATTTGCACCAAAATGCTGTGGATTGTTGTCAAGATCAAAAGATGCAATGATACGATTATGTAATTGGGTATCCTAAAAATGCATGATTATATGATCAGTTGCATTTTATTATTTTGTATTTAGCGTTTTCTTTTCCCTTCTGTCTATGTATGTTCACTCACTGTCATGTGTCACTCTTTTAGGTCCTGTACTGAAGAAAACCTATGTGAAGATGAAACTGAAGTCCAGTTTGAGTCTGTCTGAACCTGAAATGAGAGTCCAGCTCCTGTCACAGGTGAGAGAGGGAAACAGAAATCTGAAATCATATCACACTGATAGCGGTTTTAAGAGATCTGCTCATTTCAGCTTCAGTCTGCTCTGGCAAAACAAGGAAATTCTGATGTGACGCTGCAATGGTCTCAACTGCCAGCTGCTCAACAGGAAGTGATGTGGAAGGAAGATGCATCAGGTGAGTGTGTTCATAAAAGTAAACACTGGCAAACTGAAAAGATGTTGATTTTAAAGTAAAGATATTATGATGAATATGTATGTATTACAAATTAACTGGGAAATTACATCTTTATAACGTAATGAACTGTTTTATTTACAGCTCAATGTGCTGTAGGAAAGAGAGGATGAAGATGATGATGATGGGAAAACTCTTGATCAACTTGTTTATCATCTTTCATTTACAACCCCAATTCCAGAGATGTTGGGACATTTTTTAAAATGCAATAAAATCAAGAATCTGTGATTTGTTAATACCTTTTAACTTTTATTTAATTGGCAAAATAAAAAAAAATAAAAAAACATTTCCAAAGTTTTCACTGACCAACATAAATATATTTTGTATATATGAAAAAAAAAAAAAGATTTTGATGGCTAACACACTCCAAAAAGGTTGGGACAGAGGCACATTTAACACTGTGTAACATCAACTTTCCTTTTAATTACAATGTTTCTGTCAGACTCTGTTCCGTGTTTTGTGGTTGTTTTGCTCCTCATGTGCCTTCCTTTCCCATGTTTAATTTGTCCCAGGTGTTTCCCATGATGTTTCATTGCTCCCAGGTGTGTCTCGTCATCCCCTCCTCCTGTGTGTATAAATAGTGTTCCCTGTGTGTGCTCCAGCGTCCGGTATTGTGAATTTTCATGTCATGTCTATGTCTACATGTATTGCGTGAGTGTTCCTTTGTATTAATTAAACCCATTTGGATTGATGTACTCCTCGTCTCTCTTCGTTCCTTGCTCCTCAGTCCGCTCAGCAGTGCACCCCTGACAGAATACCGGACTAAAACTGAAAGTAAGCGGCACTTTCCCTTCCCCGTGTTTAATTTCCGTGTTTTTGAAAGTTTTTTGTTTCCTGGTTTTCCCGCCCCCCGCGGCGATGGAAATTGCCGCTCGCGTCGCCGCATTGGATACTATATGGCGTGAGGACACGCCTTCCGGAGGGGGGCGTTATGTCAGACTCTGTTCCGTGTTTTGTGGTTGTTTTGCTCCTCATGTGCCTTCCTTTCCCATGTTTAATTTGTCCCAGGTGTTTCCCATGATGTTTCATTGCTCCCAGGTGTGTCTCATCATCCCCTCCTCCTGTGTGTATAAATAGTGTTCCCTGTGTGTGCTCCAGCATCCGGTATTGTGAATGTTCATGTCATGTCTATGTCTACATGTATTGCATGAGTGTTCCTGACAGTTTCATTGTTTGGGAATTGAGGATACTAACTGTTAAAGTTTTGCAAGCAAAATTTTTGTCCAGTCTCGTTTGATAAAAGACTTCAGATGCTCAGCAGTCCGTGATCGTCGTCTGGTTCTCCTTTTCATGACTGGTCATGCATTTTCAATAAGAGTCAGATCTGGACTGCAGGTAGGCCAGTCTAACACATTCACTCTGTCTCTACGAAACCACGCTGTTGTAGCACATGCAGAATGAGAGCTGGCATTGTCTTGATCTAGTAACCATGGACTTCCCGACATCATCTTGATTGCAGTATATGTCTCTGTACAATCCCATTTCAATAGTACCTTCGCACATATGCCAGTCACCCATGCTGTTTGCTGTGCTGCACCCCCATACCATGACAGACGTTTGCTTGAAAGTGAAAACCAAAAGCGGATGATGGAAAACACCAATAATTTCACATATAATTAAGGAAGCATGAAATGAAGCGACACAGTGGCTTCTTGAGGAGAGTGTATTGGTAGGATCAAATCTTAGAAAATAATTTAAAAAAATTTAAAACTTGAGTAAACTTAAACTTAGCCTATATTTTTTGTAGTACAGTGCTGAATGCAAATTTAGAGAAACAAAAATCACATTAATTGTCTCCTTTTACATTGATTGTTAATTATAACACTCAAGCTTCAGTAACTAACAGATAACTAATAACAGAATTGGCGGCTAATTCGTAAAGAAATAGCATAATCTCATTTGTATGATTTCAGTCTGCTTACTGCAAGTCCCACAGACAATTATGATTAGGGTAGACCTTCTTGCTTAGTTTTTTCCTAAAAATAAAATTGTACGAATTCCTACTAAACTGCCACCTCATCAAATAGTTATGTTTGGATTACCACCATCAGTAAACCTTATAACGGTTAAGTGAGTAAATTTCTCACATGGGATTGTTGTTGCCGTTGTTTTCCAAGGAGTTTCCAATGAAAACCTTGGCTCCATTGATTTGTTCAAAGCAGCAGTCTATCCTGTTTAATGACGATCACTTCTCTAATGATTTGTAGATACATCAGATCCAGCCTCCACCATGGGTTTGTCTCGGTTTCGGTGTGGGTGCAGTGAAATGAAAATGGTTATCGTCAATGGCTGTATTAGCCTTGTAGCGGACTGTCGATGACTGGACAGCCTTTCACTTGATTGCGATATTCAAGAAAGGACAACGAGAAATACAAATACCCATGTTATTCTCATCTATAATTCCCATGCAGTTTAAATTATTTAATTATATGTTAACTTTCCTTGTGGCAGGGAAAGAGTGTCACTAAAGTTGGTTCACTGGAATGGGCTGAGATGAGACATTTTAACAGACTCTCAGAGTTTGTATCTTAATGTTGTAGAAATGTTGTTGTAAGAATTGACAGAAACCTTTTAAAAGCCTTTGACCAGTGTGAGAGAAATTATAAAATATGTGAAATCGCCTTTAAACATTTGTACTTCTCTGTAAATCCTCCTGTTTTCCATGAAAAACAACATTTTGCATATATATGAGTGTTTTTTCAGAAGATGAGTTCATGATTTGGACATGCAAATCCTACCAAAGTGTCTGAGTGTTTAGGCAAATAAAGATAAACACTAATTACAGAAAAGCACTAAACATTAATTTTGGATGTTATAGGTACCAAGCTAAAGCTAAAGAAACCATTTGAAGCAAAATAAATCATCCATCTATTATAATATTGCATTTTAATAAATAAAGTATACATAATTATACATTCACAGTTTGAAAAAAAAAAAAAAACAAGTGGCCAGTTTGAATGATCTCATTCCAGTTTTCACTTCTTGAACTGGTCGACTTCCTTTGGAAAAATCACAAATATATAGACTAATTTACAGTAAACCAATGCCACATAAAAAAAAAAAAAAACTTCTATAACATTTATACTGAAAATAGACACATGTATGCACTAGAGTACGAGAAACTATTGACAAATTTTTTTCAGCCGCTTCTTCTTGAAATGTGAAAATCTCTGTAGAAAAAAGGTTTGTACTGTGTTTCACAGATATATTGACAGATTTATACTCCTATCCACCTTATTTTTAAACACAGAAGAAAGCCATTTTCTGTCAATGCGAGATTTCCAGTTCATTAACCGCTGT
>NW_015536519.1:67861-75497 GCF_001515605.1 Sinocyclocheilus anshuiensis | reverse complement strand
AGGGAAATAATAAGAATAACAAAGTGAAGTAAACACTGGCCATCGGGAGCACCGGGAGAATTTGGCCCGCTGCCCTGTTTTTTTTTTTTAGTTATTATTATCATTAATATTTTATATTTATGCCTTCTCAATGTACCAAAGTTATCATTTCTGATTTTTTTCATTTGATAATAAATCATAAATCGGTTAGACTTGACCGGCAGCGCTGCGCTACACTAATCAGCTCAAGTCTGTTCCGTGCTTCCGTCAAACGGTTCTGAACAGAACCGATGCGTGGGACTCAATGAAAGAGAGGAAGTGGACAGAAGAATGCAGGCACTAGAAAAAATCTGATCGTGATTAAACCAGAAAAATGTAAAATAAACGAACAAAAAACCTAGAAGAAGCTGTGAAATGTAGCTACATCACTGACCTGTTCAGGGCTTCAAGTACAGGTCAGTTTAATCTGTAAATACGCTAGATAGTTTTGTCTTTATTAACCTAATTGAGTATTAATCTGCTAGTAGCACCTCATTATTATCATCATTCAGAATGCTGTGCTAAAGGAAATCAATGTCAATTGTAAAGTTACATTAAAACAATTATGAGAGACAGATATTCACATAGACTTATTGTACAGGGAGGGAGAGAGCTTGAGCAGACAGCAACACAAAAATAATATAAGTCACAGACTAATAATTCAATAGTGTGTTCAGTATTAGAATTTTCCAACAAATATATTGTACTAATTTTGACATTTAGGTACTTTAGAAATTGTGTTCTAATACACTAGCAGTCAAAAGGTTTTGATCAGTACGATTAAAATTTTTTTTTTTTTAAAGAAGTCTCTTCTGCTCACCACAACTGCATTTATTTGATCCAAAATACAGCAAAAATAGCAATATTGTGAAATATTTTTATTATTTAAAATGACTGATTTCTATTTGAATATATTTGAAAATGTAATTTATTCCTGCGATTTCAAAGCTGAATTTTCAGCGACATTACTGCAGTCTTCAGTGTCACATGATCCTTCAGAAATCATTCTAATATGCTGATTTGCTGCTTTTTTTTGCAAAAATTAGCAAAAACATTTATTATTATTATTATTATTACTACGTTGAAAACGGATTAGATTTTTTTTTTCAGTTTTATTTGTTGAATAGAAAAATTCTGATGTACTCAACTGTTTTAAATATTGATAATAATAATAACAGCAACAAATATGTTTCTTGAACAGCAAATCAGCATATTACAATGATTTCTGAAGGATCATGTGACACTGAAGTCTGCAGTGATGATGCTAAAAATGACATTTTAAATTGTGGATGTATAGGCTATATATATACTGTATATATATATATATATATATATATATACTGTATATATAGTTCTGTAAACACTGTCACCAACACGAAGATATATCTTTCATTTCATCAAACTGAATGCTCACTAACTGACATAGTCATAATGTTTGCAGACCATTTCAAGTTTTATTTTGACATGACACATAGCAGTGATGTTTAAGTGGGTGAGTTGTTTACTTACTTTATAATTAGTCAACACCATAATTTTCTTCATTCAGGCCAAGAGCTTGCACTAAAACAAGAGGCAGAATTTATCACACAAACCAATCACATCCAATCATAACCAATCATATCTGATTATAGCATGATGGAGGCATTGCCTCCACTCATGTGACTTTCCCCCATTCATTCTCAATTACCCCCCACTCAACCCACAGCACGCTATGGGGTCTCTGTTAAAAGTCAATGGGCTGAGGGGAGGCAAGTTTCAACTGTAACTTTGCCTGCGGGTGTCGCTGTTGGACAGTGTTACTTTATAAAAACGAGTGACTTTTATACTTTCAATGTCATATATAGTAATATTTGCATTATTTTATTTTTATAATATTATTTATTCATCCAATTTTTTGAGGAGACACTTCCTCCCTTGCCTACTCAGAGGAAACATCCCTGGTAAAAACCAAAAGAGTATGTATAATGTTAGTTGGTTAACTTAATTTATCAAATAGATAGTCAAACCAAAATGTATTCAGACACCTTCAACATTTCTCACATTATCACAGTTTATTCGCTATAGTTTAGAAAATGGTAATAAAATATAACAAGAACTCAGAGTTAAATTGAGTCAGACCAAATTCAGCTTGATAATGTTAGATAACTTTGATAGAAAGGTATGTAGCCTAATGGATTACAATCAACCAAAAATTAGACAGCTGTTAGTATGACAGTATGTACACAACTATCAATACTTAGTCGGGCAACCCTTAGCCTTAATGACAGTCTTAAGACTTAAGACTTACATTTACTGCTATCATAAGGATACACTTATATGTAGGATTAAAATTATACATGTCACATTTAATGTCCAACAACACTTAAACTCCGCGGACCCGGATACGGGTCCAAAATCGCTTGTGCAATGTTTATGCTTCATTTACATAATCTTCCTTATATGGTATCAGCCCATATATGGGTTCATTTGAAAGCTTGGAGTGTCTTCTTTACAAAGAAAACCAATTTTGGTTGTAGGATTCATAAAGCAGTAAAGTTAAGCTTAGAAATATATTCGTCCCACACATGAATTTCCACCTAACGATTGCGAATAATTTTTCAGAAGAATGTGTATTTTATATATTTTTCACAAAACAGTCAAGTCATATATCACAAGATTTTTTACGAAGAATGTGTATTTTATATATTTTTCACAAAACAGTCAAGTCATATATCACAAGAAAGCACTCATTCTCAGGAATTTGACTATGTAGATTATTTCATTGTGTGACAATCACTCTAAGCAAATTTTCGTATGGGTTACATTCCTACTCGTAGCATTGCTTCAGTCAGCCGCACACATATCTATATACTCTATATTACCTTTTAGATTAGGATCTCTTCTTTCAAACAAGACCATTTTCACATTTCTGCGTGCTTCCATCGGTGAGATATATAGCGTTTTGTCCAGATGTGCGCCAGAAAAAACAGACGCACTTTCTGCCATAGATGCGCTCTCCAAATCATACGCGCTAAAGCCAGGCAAGTCTGATCTTTTACAACTCTGTGATGGGCTGTCAATTGTAATTGGTCAGGTTTTATGACACTCTGGCTCAACGGGCCAGTCAGAGCTGTGAAATTTGACACCTCTGCCTCAACGGCGGGGGAGGGTGGTCGAGGGGGCAGACACTCATCCGGATCTGGGATAGCTCTGCTACCAGCTGTGTTGTTGTTTGGGAAGTGTAGTTTCGGACTGTTTTGAAAGCAAAACGGCCACGCGGAAAAGCAAATGCATCTGCGGCTTGGAGAATATGAGAGGAATGAACGCGCGTCTGGTGAGGCTTTATCAGCCTGTTTTCTCCGTTTGTGATCTTTGAATCTTTATTTTGAAACGTCATAGCACAGCTAACAATCTGATAAAACTGTTTATTGACAGAAAAGGACAGTACATGATGCATTTCAGTAAATATACAGTAAATAAACATGGATTATTACAGTGCTGTGTGAATGATCATTTATTTCTTTGTTTCACGCTCTGAAGGTCATAGCAGCCGTGGCTATCGGATTAGCTCAGCTCTGGTCCAGGGATGCAAAGATGTTGGCAGGAAGAGGCTGCTGGTACAGGAGTACAGGTGAGGAGATGCTCTGAATCAGTATATACCAATACAGAATGCACATAAATGGAATTATATAAAGCTGGGCAAAGATGTTGGCAGCAAGAGGTTGCTGGATACAGGGGGGATGGCTCAGCTGATGAGGTAAGAAGATGCTCTGAATCAGTATACCAATACAGAATGCACATAAATGGAATGATATAAAGCTGGAGGATGTGGATTCTATTTTAGATTGTGATAGACCAGATTTATTTTATAATGTATTCAGTCTTCTGTATCCTGAACGAATAAAACTGATCTTAGAAAAACACTTGCAAAGAGCTGGACCTAATAGAACCTGAATTACAGACTTTCAAATTTTTTTTTTTTTAAATCAAAAAGCGCCTATGTTTTTTTGTTTTTGTTTATTGTAATATTTGAAAAATATATGATGTTATTTATTAAGAATTACACTCATATTTTGAAGTTCAAATGGTTTTCTTTACAATGAAACCATTTTTTTTTTTTTATTTCCTCCATTGTATGTGTGTAGGGTAAACATTTGAATTTGAGTATGTCAAATTTAGGCGAAAATACCAAAAAACGCACCTGAGCTTAACAAATAGTTTAGCGCGCATGCGCATGGATATATTTGCATGACTTTCTAATATTTACAGATGAAGAATATGTCAGTTATGCACTGGGGAAAGCACAACGTCTCAAATGCATTAAACATCACAAATATATTTGCTGTTTGCCATGGTGGATCGATATGATCCATGCTCGACATTAAGGGCTGCTTAAGAATAAGCGTGCACTTCAAATTATCTTGACTAATTGAATCTAGATCAAATTAGTGAGATTGCGTGAATTTAAATTGTAGTTTATGAAACCGCTTTAGCCCCAATTGATTTGTTAGGTTATTTGAAGTCAGGTTTTGGACTTTAATCCCCGCTTTTCTTAGTATTTTATGAAACAGCCCCGAGGATTTTTTTTATAGTTTCCGGAACTAGTTTAGGGCTTTCGTTGCGTTTCCACCTCATGCACTAGTTACTAGAGCTGTCAAAATGGCTGAAAAACTAAATTTAAATTTTGCACTTAAATATTATAAAAATTCGAATTATATTCGAATATAAAATGCATAATTTCAGTTAGGTTAGGGTGAAGAAAAGCTTTTGGCTTCTCTCCTGAGGCCACAAGAGGGCACATCAAGCAAAATATTACTAAATCACGTTTATTCAAAGCATAAGATAACATGACAATGTGTGAAAAAAGTGCATAATGTTTAAAAATGTTTATAAACCAATTATAATTAATTAAGTTGCTTAAACAAAACAGCATCATGTATGTATGTATAGTTTAATACAAAGGGCCGAAAGCCAATCACACAGAGTACATTTTTCATTTAAAAACATAAGTTGCAGTGGGATGGGGAAAAAAACCCCGCCATAAAGTCTCGAGATATGTTTTTTTTTTTCAAAGCTAAACTTCCATTAATTTTACATGGCTTTCTAAACATGCGGCTCTTTTGTGCGAGACGCGAGTGCAACTGTGATAGATGTCCCTCTAGAAAATGTGATAAATATGCATTCTGTGTGAAAGGCTTGGTTTCAGTTTTGATGTAAACAAGATCTTCTCCGCATTGATGTTCTCTTTTTCCGCAGTATTTTGAATGAACAACGCAGCAGCATCGCATCTAGTGGCTTCAACTGGATAGGCTAGCAAAAACATTATAATGCAACGACACCTACATCGTCATCGCATCTCGTGTGCCACTGATAAGGTTGCCTGACGCACACCTAAAATTAGAATGCAACGTTTTTGCATTCGATAGTGGATTTTTTATATTCGAATATTCGAAATTCAATTTTTTTTTTTTGACAGCCCTACTAGTTACACATGGAAGCAATGGAATTGGAATTGTTGTTGGAAAACGTCATACACAATCATTTGAACTGGTATTGTGTTTATTGGAAGCACAAGTATCATGCAGATATATGAAAAATTATAAACAACATGCAAACAGTTGAACAAATTATTCTCCAGGGCAGACGCTCAAAGCTACATTTGTAGAAGCCTTGGAATATAGTGCACAAATTGCATGGAATCTTGATAGCTGATAAAACATTCTGTTTTGTGTAATGGAAATATTTTCATGAATTTTGTACTTGTCTTTGTATATTCAGAGATGCAAGCAGGTAAAGGGGGAAAAAGGTGAGAACATTGCGCGAATCGGGGGCATGCTCCACACAGAATTTTTTTTAAAGATATATTCTTTACATGCTCATTTGTAGTTCCTTTAAGGTTTTTGTTAAATTATTTTTTTTATTATCTTATATGTCCAAAACTGTCATTTAAAAAAAAATAAATAAATACATAAAAAAAATAATAATCTTGTTGCAACATTTTACAAAAATCAAGACTGAATACATTTGGTCAAAATCCCATGTTATAAAAGATGAAGTGCTATGCAGGCTATTCAAGACAATATTGGCTGATTGGACGGCAACGCTGACCTAAAATGCAAAATGTTTGCCCTCTCTCTTCACCGTTCCTGCATCTCAGACCTCAAATACATGAAATATTACACTTTTTAGACATAGATTTTGAATTAAAGAGTAATCAAAATACTATACAAAACATATTGAAACAATCAGTTCTTTATTTACCCTTGTAAGATCACAAGTACGCTTGTAATTGATGTCAAAAAGGTGAGTTGTCACTGAAAGGTGAGGAGTTTGCATCTATGTATATTACACATTCTGATACTAAACACTTCATTAATGAACAGTGATATACAGAGAAACAGTCATGCTTTATTTAGCGCCCCACTGTGTTGGTTTGTGATAACTTGTTGAGAGAAAGACAGATCTATACTAATCATTGAAATTCAGAAAATGAAGTTCTTGTAGAACATGAACGGCAATTTATTGGCTGTATTATATTTATTAATTTTATTTGAAGAATCAATGTAGAAACTTTTGTTTCTCTCTGAAGACATTTTGTGTATCCAGGTTATTGGATTCTTTGACACGGACCTGTAAAGGAAGCATATTAAGATGGCTAATTATGTAGCAAATAATAATGATGTACCTTAACCAAATAATGTTTTTCAAGGGTTGGGTTGTGTAAATGTGCTTACCCTCCTCTACGTCCTGTTTCACCTCTCGCTGGGGAGGTTTTGTCCAGGACAGTTTGATATTGGTGATCCCTCTTACTTCCAGAGCAGACTGGAACTATAATATATACAGTATATAGCATATATATATATATATATATATATATACGTATGTACAGTATATATATATCTCTCTCTCTATATATATATATATATATATATATATACGTATGTACAGTAAAACCAAAATGTATTCAGACACCTTGAACATTTCATTCATTAATACAGTTTATTCACTATAGTTCTAAAAAAATGGTAATAAAATATGACAGAGCCGAAAGTACTCCTTGTGGCGATCCTCATCCAGCCGAAGCTCCTGAATTAAAGAATGGAACTCTCCCCGCTCATTCCGAGTCCGTAGAATAGGGTGAACCCACAGCCTTCTCCAAGTCAAATTCCTTGTGTGTGTAAACATACTTGGTAATAAAGCTCTTCTGATTCTGATTCTGATTCTGATATTAGGGATGCACCGATGACACTGCGCTCCTGTACTTGTACTCGTACTCCTAAAAATGCCCCGATACCAAAAGCTGATACCACACAGCGTGTGAATAGAGCTGAGGCCAGAAAAAGAAACACCGACAACAGAGAGTTGAATGGAGTTATTAGAGATTAAGGATGTCTATGAAGTACGTGTAAGTAATTAATATAATGTTAAACATTCAATATTCACGCCTGTATAGCGGATGTGCCCGAGCTGATAAGGAGAGTGCGCTGAGTGGATTGAGTGCGCGGCTGCACAGATGCGCGAGCTTGTCGAGTGAATATCTCACAGACATCACTGGAAAGTTTGTAGTTCGGTTGGATACGTCAAAAACAAGTAAAACAATGCACAAGTTACTTAACGGTATGGAGAGAGAGAGAGAGAG
>NW_015536519.1:62424-64033 GCF_001515605.1 Sinocyclocheilus anshuiensis | reverse complement strand
AAGAACAGTTTTTTCCCACAGGCTATACTCAGTCTGAACAATTAATCTTTCATAATTATACATCGTCCATCACAACTAACATAGTTATATTTATATTAAACTGCACACTTTGTAAATAACATATCTGCACACTAATAAACATATCTGTACATTTATCTAAACAATAAAATGTTTTCTATTTCTGCTATTTCTGTATATAGTACATTATTCAATTTTTCTTTTTTTTTATTATATTAGTGTTATATACTGTGTTATTCTTCTACACTGGAAGCTCCTGTCGTCAAGTCAAATTCCTTGTGTGTGTAAACATACTTGGTAATAAAGCTCTTCTGATTCTGATTCTGATTCTGATATTAGGGATGCACCGATGACACTGCGCTCCTGTACTTGTACTCGTACTCCTAAAAATGCCCCGATACCAAAAGCTGATACCACACAGCGTGTGAATAGAGCTGAGGCCAGAAAAAGAAACACCGACAACAGAGAGTTGAATGGAGTTATTAGAGATTAAGGATGTCTATGAAGTACGTGTAAGTAATTAATATAATGTTAAACATTCAATATTCACGCCTGTATAGCGGATGTGCCCGAGCTGATAAGGAGAGTGCGCTGAGTGGATTGAGTGCGCGGCTGCACAGATGCGCGAGCTTGTCGAGTGAATATCTCACAGACATCACTGGAAAGTTTGTAGTTCGGTTGGATTTGTCAAAATCAAGCAAGTAAAAAAAAAATGCACAAGATACTAAAGCTATTAGACTGTACAGAGAGAGAGAGAGAGTCAGAGAGCGCGCACTTCTGTTGCATGATCTTGATTGGTGTTCGCTCCATTAGTGCATGCATGTGGTTTAAAACTAAATCGTAAATATAAAACAAACAAAAATGATAGGCACATTCATTAAACAACATTTTAAACGTCAAGCATCCACAACTTTATTTAAAGCAAAAGTGAAACGAGCAGACTGTGTGAAATGCAAAGTGTCTTTCATTCTGCACCAATACAAATGTGTGCACGCTGTGCATGTTTAGCTTGCTTTAAAAGTCTACTTCGGTTTTTACTCATACGCGAGGGTTTGCATACAGTGCGCGTGATTTACAATTAAGAATTACACCACCAAAATAGTACCCACGTACTAGTATAATGTATAACGAGTGGTTCCCTGCATTATTTTAGGAAAAGGTTTTGTGATTACAGTATTGAGCTCTAATGAGCTATTAAAATGAACAGTGAAAGTAACAAAAGCTTATATACAATACATTTTAACAGGTAAAATTAGATGTGGAATTAACTGAAGGAAATATCTGTTTTCTAAATGAAGCCAACTAACATGATTCATAATATTATTATTATTAGTATTATTATTATTATTACTACTAATAATATTATTTTGTCTCTGTACCCAATATATATAAAAAAAAATACAAATGCTGTGAAAATACAGGTATCGGTATCAGTATCGGTGAGTACCAAAAATGAAAGTATCGGTATCGGACTCATTCTGAAAGAAAGTGGTATTGGTGCATCCCTAATATATGTACAGTGGGTACGGAAAGTATTCAGACCCCCTTAAATTTTTCACTCTTTGTTATATTGCAGCCATTTGCTAAAATC
>NW_015536519.1:54268-61926 GCF_001515605.1 Sinocyclocheilus anshuiensis | reverse complement strand
TGCCCACTGTATATATATATATATATATATATATATATATAACATTTTCTTGATATTTTCAGATGAGTTCTTTGTACTTTTTAAACATGCTATTTCTCCAAATAAAAAGCATTTATGAAACGAATCTGTACAGCAGCTGATTGATCTCAGTCTGATTTTAACAGTCTGAGCAGCTCTTTTACATTGTACAGTGATTCATTCAGCACATGCTTTTATACAATTGAGGAACATCACAAGTAGAACAGGAGTTAAAGTCCCCCTGAAGTCAAAATTTGTATCCCTTAAAACTCATCTTTGATCATCAAAATTACATATTTAAATGTTTTTTCTTGTGAAAATAATTTTCTCATGCCTTTAAAATAGCTTGAATGTAACTTTACACCCTTGCCTTATTTACTATATGCGGATCTATGAACACGCAAATTAGCCCCACCTCCACTCAGTCACACCAGCCAGGGCCTCCTGATCCACGGATAATGACTGATAAAACTATGTTTTTACTAGTGGACAACTACAGTGGATACTGTAACAGTCGTTAAAGTTATTTACTTGATGATGTTGTGTCCTCAAAATGCCTTGAAGACTCGAATGCAGCCAAGTTTGTGTTTCTTGACGCCAGTGCCGGAGAGGTGGGTCTGACTCCGGGCTACTTTTACATTGTTGTTAATGTTAATTCGTGTGGTTAATTGTTGTACATTGGGTTATTATTCAAGTTAGCGGTTCTAAATTCACATTAAACCACAGCTTCATGGGTTTTTTGCTCTATTTTATTTTTGGTTTTGTGCTGGTAGTCCTATTTGTATATTTTGTATGCGATCTCTATGCTATGATCTCCATGTGCGCCACGTTTGTATAAATGGAGAGAGGGATATGCTAATGATAGGAATCTATCCTTTGACGTGATTGGTTATTGAATTTTGTAATGTAGCAAACCGAGGGCTGTTTCAAACCGCGTTTCTGGGACTGCCATTGGAAAACTACAGTTTAAAGGAGAAATTACTCAGCAATGGTTTTGATTAATGGATTGGCACATGGTTTGTCTAAAAGCAAATTAAAAACACCACATAGACAAATAAACAACATAAAAAACTTGATTTTCACTACAAGGGGACTTTAAATATAAGTGCTTTGTTTACAGTTGATTAGTTGGAAGAGGTGTATTTAAACTTTTTGATGGTCTCAGCAGATCAGGTGAAGATTGGTAGCTTGTTTCATGAATTCATTAATTTCAGATAATGAATTGGTAAGCATGCTCTTTCTAACCTGATAGAGGAGTTTGTCACTCTCTGGGCCAGCTAAATCAGTATTGGAGGCAAATTTCATCCTCACAAAGTTTATCACTAAAAAATACAAATGCACACAATAAGTGAACACGGACAAGTCATGGAATGAGTTTTACAAGAGAGATAATTGAGATTCTTGACATTTGGCAAGATAAACTTCAAACTTCAGTGAAAACAAGGCTGTGCGACACAAAACTGTGTCCATTTAGATTTAAACTGTTGTAAAGGAAAACTTTTGCTCCTAAATGTCTGTGAACTTACGTTGAAGCAGTTATTGTGGCTGTCTTCTACAAGTACAACACAAATGCAATTTTTTTCCCCTCACAGTGTATATGTGCGTGTATTTATTAATGTATTTAAATACATACCTGGAAAACCCCTATAGACTTCAACTTCACAGATCGTAAGATACCTATCTCCAGGAACAACGATGTTCACGTAACGTCCCTCCATATCGGGACACGAGTAGCTGTGGGATGCTCCTATTGGAATACTAGTAATCACAGCACATCTAGAGAGAGTCAAATAGATGATGGAAAACACACCAATCATTTCACACCGAATTAATGTAGACTGAAATAAAGCACCACACCGGCTTGTTGAGCAAATCTGGAAATATGAGATCTTATATCTACCTTCAAATGAACTAATGGCGGATATTTCTAGAACAGTACAGAATGGAATAGCGGTGAGCAGAAATCTCTTTTACATAATGATAATGTATAAAACTGGAGCAACATTGTTAAGCAATGGAAACAAAAATAACTGCAAAAAAGCACTGCAGCGATTGCCCCGCTCCCATAATGCACTGCAAATTACATAATTCTCTCAGACTATATCGCTAACAGTTTTAATATCTCATATTTCTAAGACTTTATATTCTCATAATTTTGAATTTATTCTCAAAATATTACGAATTGAATCTTGTATCTTTTATTTAACAATTAATTTTATTATTATGAGTATTATAATTAATTGATTTATTTATTTTTACATGCCACTAAAACACTCTCATGGCAATTCTGAACTATTTTTCATTTTGGTAAATTGGTGGCTAAGATGACTTCACATCAAATGACCACCATTAAAACAGTTTCGTTTACAGTTACGCGAGTAAATTTCTCACATGGGATTGTTGTTGCCATTGTTTTCCAGGGAGTTTCCAATGCGAATCTCTCCTCCGTCGAGTCGTTCTGGACAGCAGTCGGCTCTGTTTGTGATGATCACAGTGCTAGTATAGTAATTATCCAGCAGATCTAGCCTCCACCAAGGATTCGTCTCCGAATTTGTATGAGTACAAAATGACGCTGGACCCGGGGCGTGTTTTATTCCATCAACGGCACGATCAGCCCGATAGTATTCAAGTACAGAAGACTGAACAGCATGACCACTTAATTCCACGCTGGAAAGTGATCAAGCTCCATGTTAGGTTACATTTAAGCAAGTTAACATAAAATTAAGCAAGCAAGCATACACTACCAAGCAAAAGTTTGGAATAATTCAGATATTCTAATGTATTTGAAAGAAGTCAAGTCTGCATTTATTTAATCAGATATACAGTAAAAACAGCATTACAATTTAATATAACTAAATAATAAGTTGTTTCCACAAAAGTATCAAGCAGTACAACTGATTTCAACATTGATACTGATGTTTCAACAAATCAGCATATTAGAATGATTTCATTCTAAACTGTATAAATATAAACTATATTATATATTTTAGGGCTGTCAAGCGATTAAACATTTTAATCTGATTAATTACACCATGTGGCGATTAATAATTCTAATTAATCACACATTAATTGTTGCATTATTGTGGTAAATGAGAAAAGCATCAAATAGACATTACAAAAAGTAGCTTTAGACAGAAAATGTTTTAATTTTCTTTTCTTTTTTTTTCTTTTTTGGGTGAACTTTCCCCTTAATTCGTTTTTTTATTAATACGAGTATTTTTATGTTCACATTTTTTTAATATAGAAATATGATTTTTTTTTTTTTTTATAAAACAATACTCTAAATAAGAAACTGAAAACATTAATTCCTTCAATTTGTTCAAACGGCTGATTAATTCAGGAAAGAAGTAAATGGCTCTTTATGAAAGGGCCATTGAATGATTGGCTCCTGATTCATTCAAAACCTGCATTGAAATGAAGAAATGAATCACCAGTGTGTCCTGCTTGGAGATGTACAACAGTTCTGCTGTGGCTTTAATAGGTAAAATGCCTTGGCAAATTTGAGCAAAAACAGTCAATATTGTGTCTAAAATATAACAATGTTCAGTTCTGATTTATTGAAGTGTTGTATAACATCAATTCCTCTTCAGGAACTCGAGCTGCGTCGAAAACGCTAGGGGAACGCCTTCTGCGACCCACGCTCTGAATCACATGTGAAATCAGTCCAATAGCTGAACGGGACGTCACGGCGGATGACGTCATGACCAGGAAGCTATAAAAGCACGTGCGGCGGAGCCAGCGTCAGCTTTCTGTCATTCAGCGAAGCGCTCTGTGTGTGTCAGTCATATTTACTGTTGTCTGTCTATTGTGAGAAAAGTCTATAAGCAGCTATGTCTAAGGCTCACGCTAAGCCAAAGCATGCAAAGGGCGAGTGCAAGCCACGTTATAGGTTGTGTGTTCCTCCCTGCCCACGTTATATCACGAGTGGGGATACACACAGCCTGTGCGTGGTTGGCTTGGGAGCGAAGCACGCAGAGTCGGCTCTTGAGGGGGCCGGCTGCCCGCATTGCGAGCACCTCCCACTGCGTATGCTTCGTTCCCGGAGGGCTCTCTTTGAGGAGGGAGCCTTCGTCAGCGTTCCTCGCGGTGCTGGCCCCGCTTCCGTCGAGTTGGAGCGGCGGAGGCATTCGTGGGGTTCGCAGTTGGATCTGGCGGAGGGAATGGGTGTCGAGGTCGTGGGCCAAGCCGTTTTCAGCCCGCCTATTTATCCCGGCCTCAGATTATTAGGGGAATGTGGCAGGGCTATCTGAGCGTGGCTATAAGGCGATGCCCCGGGTTGAACAGACGCTAGCTAGCTATCTGTCCCCGGGCGTGGCATCGTCGTTAAAGGCTCCGGCACTGCCCTCCAAGCCGCTGCGCACGACATCAGTGCTGGTGGGCAAGGGGTACGCGGCAGCGAGTCAGGCCGGTGCGTGTCTGCACACAATGTCTGTGTTGAAGTAGTTACTCTCTTAAGGAAGGAGGCCATCGAGGTGGTCCCTCCGCACGAGATAGACTCCGGGTTCTACAGCCGTTACTTCATTGTTCCGAAGAAGGATGGGGGGCTGCGTCCCATTTTAGATCTGCGCCTATTGTCATGCGACTGAAGTTCAGAATGCTCACACTCAAGCAAGTCGTGTCTCAGATCAGGTCCGAGGACTGGTTTGTCACGATCGATCTGAAAGACGCATATTTCCATATCTCCATCCTTCCTCATCACAGGAAGTTCCTGAGGTTCGCTTTGGGGGGCAAAGCGTACCAATATCGTGTTCTTCCTTTCGGCCTTGCACTTTCACCCCGTACTTTCACGAAGTGTGTGGATGCCGCTCTGGCTCCGTTGCGACTCCAGGGCATCCGCATACTCAACTACATCGACGATTGATTGATTTTAGCTCGGTCAGAGCAGATGGCGGTTCGACATCGAGATGTTGTTCTCGGTCACATGAGAGAGTTGGGGTTAAGACTAAACGCCAAGAAGAGTGTGCTTTCTCCATTACAGAGAACCACCTATCTGGGCATGGTGTGGGATTCGACCACGATGCAGGCACGTTTGTCTCCTGCTCGGATCGAGTCGATCCTCACCACAGTCAAGAGAGTGAAAGAAGGCCAGTCACTCACTGTCAAGCGGTTTCAAAAACTGCTGGGTCTGATGGCAGCTGCGTCCAACGTGATTACTCTTGGCCTGCTGTACATTTCTCCCAGACCTAAGAGGTCACCATGTGTTGGTGCGCACCGACAACACAGCGGTGGTCTCATACATAAACCACCAGGGAGGTCTGCGCTCACGCCGTTTATACAAATTGGCACACCAGATCCTTGTGTGGTCCCAGGAGAGGCTCCTCTCGCCTCAGTCGGTGGATAGTGGATGCCATCTCCGTATGTTATGAGTCCTCTGATCTCCCCTCGCCGTTAGGGGTCAAGGCTCACTCGACTCGAAGTGTGGCAGCCTCTAAGGCTTTCTTAACCGGTGTGCCTATGCAGGACATCTGTAACGCTGCGGGTTGGTCCACGCCCCTTACCTTTGTTAGGTTTTATGAGCTAGACATGCGAGCCACTCCTGGCTCTTCCGTTCTCTCGCCCTAGTGGTGCAGTCTTCCACACGGGGCAGAGACTTGGAAGCCTGGCTGCGTGGGCATTCTCGTTCCCCTAGCGTTTTCGACGCAGGTCGAGTTCCTGAAGAGGAACGTCTCAGGTTACGTATGTATCCCTAGTTCCTCGAGGGAACGAGACGCTGTGTCTCGGTGCCATACTTCCAGCATCCCTGCCAGCGCTTGCTTCATTCCTAGAAGCTGACGCTGGCTCCGCCGCACGTGCTTTTATAGCTTCCTGGTCATGACGTCATCCGCCGTGACGTCCCGTTCAGCTATTGGACTGATTTCACATGTGATTCAGAGCGTGGGTCGCAGAAGGCGTTCCCCTAGCGTTTTCGACGCAGCGTCTCGTTCCCTCGAGGAACTAGGGTTACATACGTAACCTGAGACGTTTCATATTTGCACTTGTGCTATCCGGGACAAAAACAGCACTGTGAACTGAACACGCTGCTTGTTTGATATTTCTTTACACAATTTCATGCTCCTATAATGTCCTACATCATGAAGTGAGTTGTTGCCTTGCATCATGTTCATCACTGAACAACTGTATAGTTGTGTGGGACTTGAAGCGGTGTTGCAGAGTGCAGACCAATCGTGTATGACATCAAAGAACCGTGAGAGCTATAGAGAGCAGACGGATTCATATGCTTTTAAGTCACTCTCGTGGGACTGTTGTCATACACCAATCAGTCTGCGCAGCGAAGCTTAGGTTATGCATAGGTTTTCCATAAATAATTAATTAGATTAACACATTAAATTGACAGTCCTAATGTATATAAATTTGTAGGTGTCAAGAATTGCCGTTTCCATAGACTCTCACTTCACATAGAGAGAGCTGTTTTGAATCTCCAGGAATGACCACATTCAAATAACGGCCTTGCATTCCACCGCATGAGTAAGAGACTGATTGACCTGCTGGAATACCAGAAACTACCGCACATCTAGAGAGAGAGAAAGAGAGAGAGAGAGAGAGCTAAAAACCATTATATAAATATGATTTATTATAAAATTAGAATATAAAACATTAATCATTTTGCATGAATTTAAGCAATATAATAGCAGCAAAAGTCTCAATCTCTTTTTAAAATCCGTTTACATCATATTGTGCAACATGTTCATATGCTGCTCTTAAATATATAAGTAAAGGCAAATTTTTCGTCACTTGGGATTGTTGTTGCCGTTGTTCTCCAGGGAGTTTCCAATGTGAATCTCAGCTCCGTTAATTTGTTCAAAGCGGCAGTCCATCCTGTTAGTGACGATCACTTCTTGAATGATTTGTAGATCCACCATATCCAGCCTCCACCATGGGTTCATCTCGGTTTCAGTGTTTGTACAGTAAAAATCAATACCATCAATGGCATTGTTTGCCTGGAAGTAAAACGTAGATGACTGTACAGCCTTTCCCTTGATTGCAATATTCTCTAGAGAGTAAAACAAGAAAATGTTATTATGTTTTAAAATTCATCTGCACTGTATTTTTTTAATTGCATCATTAGAAAATAATCAGAACATTACTTTCTTAGAAAATTATTAATAATCTACACTGCATTGGTTTCTTCAGATAACATGTCATTTTGATCATTTCAGCTACAGATTAAAGAAACTTTAAATACCTTGCAAGTTATTTGTTGTGGCGTGAATGGCAATGGTGCCTGTTGCAGAAATAAACAGCAATGGTTATATAGGCTGTGTACAACACAGACTTCTGCAGGAGCCTTCGTGATCATCAGGCCCCCGGCGCGTCACTGCAAAAATTTCCTAGACGTCCGGGCTGGGGTTACGCTTTCATGCTACCCTGACTGGTCTACCGTATCTGGGTCACCTTGAGGGGCTTCCTGATCACCAGGATATCCCCTCTTGCTGAGGCATCGAGCGGGAGGTATAGGTGGCATTACGATAACCTTCCTGTGTAATGCTGTCTCAGGCAGTGCTGTAAACAGATGCTTGGAAAACTCTAAAATCCAAATATTATGGTAAGTGCACATGTTAAGCTTTGCGCACTTTTCTACAAATCCACATAAGTGGTAAGTGTGCACGTTATGCTTTGCGCACTTTCTAAAATCCACATAG
>NW_015536519.1:46851-53766 GCF_001515605.1 Sinocyclocheilus anshuiensis | reverse complement strand
TGATTCTAGGCTCTTGGTCGTATTCCCTTAAAGGAATCTATTCCTGATTCCAAGCCTTGAGCTCTACCCCGGGCCCAGGAGTCTGGCCCTAACAGGAAAGTTTTTGGGGTATGTAGCCTAGGCCTTTGGCCGTAGGGAATAACGTCACTGGCAGCCATCTAACATCCCAGGGGCAACTCCCATAGCAATATGGTAGAGTTGGTACTTAGTGCTCACCATGGTTCTGGCATGCATTCCCCTCAGCATGGTGGCGTGGGTATACCGTTCCCCATAGCGACCCCTAGAGGACGCAGTTCGAAGTTCCCATGAAAGGGAACGTCTCAGGTTACTTATGTAACCATGGTTCCCTGAGTAGGGAACAAGACACTGCGTCCTCTAGCTTTCTTGCCATGCTGCGGACGCAAGCTTCAGATGAAGAAGTGAATGATGTGTGCTCCCGGCGCCTATTTATACTATAGTCGCACCAGTAGTGACGTCATGGCTGTCGCCGGCCAACGAGTTGGTGTTTTTTCAATGTATGCTTCAGACACGGGTCACGACGAGGCATTCCCCATAGCGACCCCTAGAGGACGCAGTGTCTCGTTCCCTACTCAGGGAACCATGGTTACATAAGTAACCTGAGACATTATTATTGTTTTTTAAAATTTTTTATAATGACCAACCAACTGTATATTATCATTTACAAATCAGTGTTCAAATATTAGTACACCAATACATACTTAAAAAAAAAATACTCTAAACAAAAATAAATAATCAGCTTATAGTGCATCTGTACAGATTAATTTGAATTTGGCCCAATATTAATATCAAAACCAAACCTATGCTGGAGTTTAACCATTAACTCATGCAAAGGATTAATTTGCTTAAAACATTGTTTGAAAAAGGGATGATCAAGAACAACAAACAAAAGTGGCACAAGGAAAGGATGCACTGTTTTTTTTAGAAAATAGAAGATCTGTTGTTAGACCGTACTATATGGACTGAGCTGTCATAGTGATCTAAAAACGTTTAATTACTGAGCGTAACAGCATAAGATTTTTTTAATGGTTACTTTAACCATTGTAGCATTTGAGACCAAACCTTTTAGTTGTCCATCTAAGAGAAGACTTCTTTTTCATAGAAAACATTGTCTTTTATTAGTAAAAGAGATACTCACCAAGAAGTGAAAACAGGTATCCAAGCATCAGCATCTTACTTTTAAGCATGACTATAACCAGATCGAAGATCACTTAAAATAAGAAGGAAGATGATTATCTGTCTTTAATTCCGCCCTGCAATGACCAAACAAGGACACAAGCTACCTTTGCTTTCTCTTTCTTATTTTGTTGGCTTAATTGGTTTCATGAGATGTTTTTCTTTACCTCATCTCTCATCTGCTTTCTCTACCTGTCTGTATTTTTCTCTTTCCATCCCTTAACTCCACCCTCTTGAATCTGTCATCGTTTTTGTCAGCCCTCTTGATGAGCTCAAGTGAAATTGTCCATGGCAAAAAGTCTCATCGTAAAGGACGTCTATGCAAACATGGATGAGCATTAGTCTATGAGGCCATTTCAGATGCAAAAGGCACTCATTTGTAAAGCAAAATGTGTCGTGACTGAGATTCTTGTTGTTGGTCATCTTTAGTTTGTTTTAGGTTTATCAGATTTGGATGTGAGTGAAGTCCTGCATAAAAGGAAAATGTTCATGAACATCATAGTCAGATTTAATTTGCTGCTAGTTACACACTGAAGCTTTAAGGTTAAATTTGGTCTCTTGACTCTATTGATTGTAAGAACTTGGTTACACTAGACTAGACTAATGAGAATTTGGACTTTTTATAGACCTCATTGGCATGTTGTGTCAAGGACAGGCGGTGGTCAGTCCCATTGCCCAGGGATGTGAAGGATGGCCCCAATTCTTTGGTCTTACTAATCTCCAGTCTGTGACAGAGGGCTCTGTCACGATCACAACAGCACTACATTTTACCCACACACGATCCATTATCCCCAATTTTCTGCTGTTTCCTACCCTTGGGTGCACACGAGGGCTAGGTTAATGTTACAGTTGCATACACAACACACACATATCCACCCGATTACCGCATCCTACTTTAATATCCCACAATAAACACACGCAGACATCAGATAAGGTTACATGTAAGAGTTTATTGAACTTATCTGCACATATTACGTATCGTTGTTCGTTGTCTGTTTGTGTGGTGTCGCAGTCCAGGTTACCGGAAGCAAAGGCAAACTCCGGTAATGGGCTAGAAAGCCAGAAGTCACTGAATTCCCACGTTGTGCCTGCGCGATCGCTCCGTTAACTGGACCGTCTTAAATGTTGCTTGTTTTGGGGGTGGGTTGGAATACAAGAACCGAAGTTAACAGGAATGATAATGAATAAAACACATATTGTATAATATGATGAATATTTATGGTTATGTATATCTGTTATGATACTGAAGATTATATGAGTCTTGTGTTTATTGTTATTTATCTAAGTGCATCGTGTTAATACTCACCCTTGGAAATATATCGTAGAGTCCATCTGGGGTGAGGCATTTGATTTAAAAGCCAAACCGGTATATCTGTTCAGTGTGGTGTTGTAGTTAGAGGCAAACATTGCAAGTGTCTTGTGTGTACTACCTTTTTGTAGAAGGTTTTAACAGCACAGCGCTGTGTTGTAAATATATTTGTAAAATATTTCCTCCATTTTTCCCTATTTTTGTCTGTTTTTACGGATATCACTTATACATATTTTGTGCACTTTGGTGGACTGTAAATAGACTGTGAATCAGTACGGACACTGTCAATAAAACCACATTTGCACGGAAGTGCTATTGTGGCCCTGCCATCATTTCTTGTGACCAGTTTTCCATCACGCCTCGTCACAAGTGGTGTCAGAAGTGGACCAGGACCAGGAAGGGTCTGTGTTCTCAGCGCAGGTTTGCCATGGAGCTTTCCTGCAACCAAAACACCACAGAGTCCACATGCCTGTAAATAAACTGGGATTGTTAATCCATTGTATAGGGTTGGGCGATATGGCAAATATATCACATTAAGGTTTTTCAGAAAGGATCAGTCCAAAATATGAATCCATGCTGGTTTTTAAGACTATTTTGCTAGTTACAGACGAGTAGGCCCTACAAGCAATATAAGTAAATCGTTCCCAAGCTTATTAAAGGGGTCATATGATTTGATTTAAATTTTTCCTTTCTCTTTGGAGTGTTACAAGCTCTTGGTGCATAAAGAAGATCTGTAAAGTTGCAAAGACTAAAGTCTCAAATCCAAAGAGATATTCTTTATAAAAGTTAAGAGTCAGCCACACCTACCTAAAACGGCTCGTTCTAACATGCCCCCACATATCTAGGTCACTATGTGGGAAGATTTGCATAACGCCGCCCAAATGTTCACGCAAAGAAAGAAGGCGTAACTTTTATTTTCGCTGTAGTTTTGTTGTTTCCGCCGCCATGTCGTAAAGATGCTGTGTGCTTTGTTGTTAAAGCGAAACTACTTTGTTTGGTCTTCCAAAAGAGGACGATATCTGCTTCGTCATGCCTGGAGCTGATTCCTCACTCTACCCCTCCCGCCGTTCCTCACGCTAGCCCCCGGCCTCTGCTCACTCTAACCCTCCTGCCATTCCTCACGCTAGCCTCCGGCCTCTGCTCACTGTAGGCCGCGGTGTGTGACGCTGTTTCGTTGTGAAAGCAAAACTACTTTATCGCTCCGGCCTGACAGGGCATCATCACAGTATGGTGAGGGGCGTAACATTTCCGTCACACGCTTGAGGTATTCGGCCAATCACAACGCACTGGATAGCTGGCCAATCACAGCACACCTCGCTTTTTCAGACCAATGAGCTTTGTAAAAATCGACGCGTTTCAGAAAGGCGGGGCTTAGAGGAGAAACAATAATGTACAGTATGTGGAAAATAATGTGTTTTTTTAACCTTAAACCGCATAAACACATTTCATTACACCAAATACTGTTCTTTTTAGCAGCATCATATGACCCCTTTAAGAGAAGTAAACGTCAGAACAAAGAAACAAATATAATATATTAAAGAATGTAATATTCAAGCGCTTTTATGGCAGGCAGAGAGTAGGGATGGGGGATACCACTTATTTTGTTTTCGATACGATACCGATACTTTTCAAGGCCAGTATCGTCGATATCGATACCAATTCGATACTTCTAAACTGAATTTTTAAATTATTAAATTTATTAAATTATTAAATTACTAAGAGTAAAATGGGTAATGATAACTTTATATTTGAAACACATTTTAACATTCAATATGCCTTAATTGTAATGCATTAGGTTATATGTTTGTTTACACATGGTTAAAACATGTTTACTGTAGTGGTAACAATGGAAATCTACAAATACTATAGTTGAACTACGGTCACTTTAGTAAAACCATGGTTCATTTTCACAAGGGACTGCCAGTGACAGGCTGTTGCATGCATAAAATGCAACCTTTTTATTTTGACAGTGTATGATTTATATTAACATTACAGAATAGAAGATGATCAATATTATCTTTCAACATTCAATTTAAATAAATGTAATTGAACAAATTATGTAGGCTACAATTTAAATTTGTTTATTGTGAAATAACTCAAACATATATGTTTTTCTTCCTGTCCCCTGATAAGCATTGTTCTGGGCTGCCGTTCCCAAAAGCATCAATGCTTTCTTATGATTTTTTTTTGGAAACGGAGCCCTGTTTGAATACACTGTCAGAAGTGAGTAAACGCTCTCCGTGATTTGATTGATTTTGTCTTGCAACATCTGCATGTGTTCAGATGAGCAGGAAAATAGTCCTATCCTACACAATTATTCGCTAACATGGGTTATTCATCCAAGTCAATGCATATTGTACGCATAAATTTTTTGTTAAATAAACAAAATCACTGGTAAATAAAACACACCTTAGTATCGATATTTTTGTTTGAGTATCGATACTTTCAATACTTGTGTCAGTATCGATATACGCCCATCCCTAGCAGAGAGTTACGGGTTCAAAGCTTGGTACCAGCAGGGATTGTAGGTAGAGGAGTGAATGACCAGCGCTCTCTTCCATCCTCAATACCACGACAGAGATTGTGGTATTGAGGTTCTTCCTTGAGCAAGAACCGAACACTCAACTGCTCCCCGGGAGCCGCAGCAAACAAATGGCTGCCCACTGCTCTGTGTGTGTGTGTGTGTGTGTGTGTGTGTGTGTGTGTTTGTGTGTGTGTTTGTTCACTACTCACTGCTGTGTGTCAAAACATCCTGTACGTTTCAGAGCTCAAAATCGTCTCATTAGTAAATTAGTAAGCTGCTAAAAACAGCTTATATTGAGGGCAGTCTGGCAAAACGACAGTTTGTGGAATGTCAAGCCACCTTTATTTATATAGCGCTTTTAATTCTTTCCCCGCCAGCATTTTTAAAAAAAGTTGCAGCCACCGCCAGCGATTTTGATGATTTTCACTAAAATTTGATGGCCTCCATTATTTTTTGCTGTATGAATATTTGAATATGCAATACACCAAAATAAAGATCAGAGCCTCAACTTTTAAACAAAATAAAAGTCAGTTTTATTCTAGCTTAAAGCATTATTTTTTTTATCAACAATTGAATATAGGTAGGTTTCATAAAAAAATCATAATTTTGAGCAAAAAGGTGAGAAAATCACCTTTTTATCAAAAGCTACATGTGGATAATTTTCAGTATGATTATCAAACGTATACTGTGCTATGTAACGTACGTACACTGTGCTATGTAAGCTTTCTTATGTATATGTTATTGTATGGGTGCGTTTGTATGTATGCTTTGTCTGTTTCAGACGCGACGTTCATTGGCGGATCTGCCTGTCACTCTGCTGACGTTGGACGCTGACGTCTGTGATTGCGCCACCAATGGTCTGCGGCCGCGCAGTTTATTTAAAGTTCACTAACGTTAATGGAGAATAGGCTGGACTGGGTGATGTTACGGCTCTGTGAGGACGGTTTTCTCTCTTGCGAGAAGACCAGTCTGAGAGTCTGTTTTTGTTGGAGTTACGGTTCTGTTTTTCTCACAGTAGTATCAGTGATTTGCTTGTTGTTGATTATGACTTTGGTGTGCGTGTTGCACTTGTCTGATGTTATCCGATCAAGGTGTCGGTTGTGAAACTCCTGTCTAGTCACTGATGAGAGTTGTGCGAATTGTATTGGAGAGGTTGTGAGTAAGGTAAGCATGTCGCGACATACATTCACATGTAGGTTTTCACTACTGTATTAGACACATCAGGTTAGTGCGAGAGGTGCTCATTTTGTATGTTTTTGTTTGGTTAGTTAGAGTAAGGTTAGGAATGGCGTCTTGTACGCTGAAGATGTTTGTTTCTACATTTTCTGTTGATAGATAGTTATGGTTTGGTTAACCTTAGTTATTGGGAGTTTTGTTTTTGTTTAGTTTTTTGATTTAAGCATCTCTCTCGCTCCTTCCTCTCCTCCAACCTGCTCCCGACTGTCATTCATTGATTGTACATATTGTAAATATTTACTTTAATACTTTACTCTCTTTCTCTCAAGCACTTTACAAGAGAATTAAACATTGTGGCGGAATTATTAGTTTTGTGGCTGGTTCTCTTCTTTGTGCAGCTCCTTCCCATTTTTGATATGCACACACTTAAATTTTTGTATGTTATATCTACCAGTATTCCTAGACGAACCATAGCTGATTGGTGAGGGACGTAACAATACCCCAGACCCCCAACAGCTCTTGCATGTGGAGGAGTTACAGCCGCGAGACCCCTCGCTCTACTCTATGGCGCCCTGCTGAGCTAATTGTGTTTTATTGCTTGATCAATTGTCTGGGCTGAGTGAAATGCACAATGACGGTCAGATTTGCATAATGAGCTTGATGTGTTGGAAGAAGATTGGGGGGCGGGCGGGCGGGGGGACAAAGAACGCCC
>NW_015536519.1:45767-46501 GCF_001515605.1 Sinocyclocheilus anshuiensis | reverse complement strand
ATTGTAAATATTTACTTTAATACGTGTTGCCCTTGTGCAGCTCCTTCCCATCTTGATATACACACACCTAAAATTTTGTATGTTATATCTAACAATATTCCTATACGAACCATAGCTGATTGATGAGGGACGTAACAATGCAATACACCAAAATAAAGATCAGAGCCTCAACTTTTAAACAAAATAAAAGTCCATTTTATTCTAGCTTAAAGCTCTTTTTGATTAACATTATTTACATAAGAAATGCACAGATCCGTTATACTGATGTACATTTGATATTTTCTTCACTGTTTACATTCACTTAAAACAGCTGACTGTGCTTACAAGGATACTTGTCAAGACAGCCATTGGTATTCACCTGCTGTCTGAGAAGGCTATCTGTTTGTGCACTTCAGATGTGTGCGCGTTGCACATAAAAACGCTTTATCACAGCGATTGCGTACCGCACTGAGATGTCTTGGGCTTAAATGGCTTAAAATTACTTTAATGTTTAAACTGACAAGACTTAAAACACGTGAGAATGAAAAACTTTCTCGAGGAAGCAGCACTGGCATTATTTTTCATATGCATCTGTTTACATAAGAGATCACTCGTTTCTCCTCCTGTTCACGTGTGTTTTTGTTTGGGAGGTTTTGTACTCATTCAGATGATGCGTAATAATGCCCCCGAGTGTATAACAGTGAAAACACGGAAAGCCGTAAAAACTCGTCTTTGGCGGAGAAGCATTTTCTTGT
>NW_015536519.1:41686-45508 GCF_001515605.1 Sinocyclocheilus anshuiensis | reverse complement strand
CCTGATTCAATGTGATGGCTGAGCCTGTTTCTGAGATAACAACATGCCAATCCGTGGTTGGATTTCCGACACGGCTAACCGTAAATCATCTTATACTGTCAATAAGCATGACTGATACTTGAGCCAACTCTGCTCTAACTGTTGACTAGCAGTGGGAGTCAGATTGCCCCCTAGTGGATGGCTAAAGATTTGCTAACTCGTATTCATAAATCCTCAAGGGAATGTCTCTGAATTAACTGATGCTCGCGCCCCCCCTTGACAGGTGCTTGCGCCTCACAGGTTGAAAATCCCTGGTCTAGGAGATGAGGTCTTCACTGGGGATCTGTCTCTGGGGCTCATCTAGTTGTCCTGACATTAAGGGCTGTAAAGGTCATCTCTAGGTGCTGATCCACCATCTGGGCTGGATACGTACTGGATCCGGGTGACTGCAGTGACCATCTGATCTGGATACAGACTGGATCTGGTGGCTACGGTGACCTCTGAATAAATGTACCACTCTATGATGTAATAGTGTGGTTAAACACCACCTCCACATCACTGCCTGTTTAGCCCCGCCCACTGATATGACACTGTGGAAAAACACAAAAAAAACCTTTGTTCACTTCATTTTTGGGCCGATTCGTTTACAAACAAGGCACAATTCGGCGCAAGATTTTCAGAAAGATTGAAACTAAAAGACGATGCTGTGCGACTATATCGGATACGACAGTAATGTCGCAACACACAAGAGTGAGTAACTGTTTTCATTGCGTGGTCACTATTGCTTTATCTGTTTTTACAGATCGTTTTATATGTACTGAGTATTTAGCCATTTTTTGACCTAAATCACAGAAGTGTCCATCTGTGAAGGATGTAGACTGCCAAACATACAAAACTATTAGCCAATCATAGCAGTGGGCGTTTACTTCGAGTCTACAATCCGTCACGCCTATGCAATCAGAGTGTTCTGATGAGGGGGTTAAAAACGACATCACTTCAATTTTTTTTTTTTGATGTAAAAATCTTGATGACATTACGTGTGGACCTCAGAGAACAGTAAAAAACTAGATTGAAAAGTTTGTAGACAAACTTTAAGTTGGCTTGCAAAAGCCTAGCCAGAAAGTTGGAAAAAGTTTTAAAAGCTTGCAGTCTGAAAGTTTTCAGTTTGAAGTAGTTTGAAATTTAAAATAGTTTTAAAGATTAAAGTTTGAATATTTTCAAGGCAATACAGTCTATCAGAAAAATACAGATAGGTATAAAACATAACTCTAGACCCTCTAACTCTAGCACTCTCTATTCTAATTATATTCTTAAAAAAACTTTTCCCTTTTAGACTTGCACTCTATTCATTTGCTGCTTGTTTTCTTTATAAAAAAAAATAGCTCTAGCTTTCTAATGTTTTTGTATTCTATCTGTTTTCTTTTCATTTATTATACAATTAACAAAAGAAAAAAAGACCTCTAACACAGGCTTGCTCTATTCTTTTTCTATTCTATCTGTTTTCTTTTTATTTATTATATTATTTTAAAAAACCTTGCTACGCGTACTGCGTTAAGCTAACTGAGACTTGTTATAGCACTTGTATATAATTGCTCTTTTGTTGATTTTGATTGCTTCCATTGTCTTCATTTGTAAGTCACTTTGGATAAAAGTGTTAAATGACTAAATTTAAATGTAAAACATATTGCTAGGTTACTTGGGGTGGTTGCTAGGCTGTTTCTAGCATGACTAGCATGTTGCTAACATGTTTTTAGAATGATTAGCATGTTACTAGCATGTTTATAGCATGTTTAGCATGTTTCTAGCAAGATTAGCAGGTTGCTAGCACAATTAGCATGTTACTAGCAATGTTTCTGGCATGATTAACATGTTACTAGCATGTTTCTAACATGGTTATCATGTTGCTAGCATTATTAGCAAGTTACAAGCATGTTTCTAGCATGATTAGCATGTTAATAGCACGTTGTTAACATGATTATCATGTTACTAGCATGGTGTTAACATTTTGTTAACATAATCAGCAAGTTACTAGCATGTTTATAGCATGATTAGCATGTTACTAGAATGTTGTTAGCATAATTAGCAAGTTACTAACATGTTAGTTTGATTCTAGCATGATTAACATGTTACTAAAATGGTGTTAGCATTTTGCTAGCATGATTAGCATGTAACTACCATGTTAACATGATTAGCAAGTTACTAGCATGTTGTTAACATGATTAGCAAGTCATTAACATGTTGCTAGCATTATTCTAACATGATTAGCATGTTACTAAAATGGTGTTAGCATTTTGCTAGTATGATTAGCATGTTACTACCATGTTATTTTCATGATTAGCAAGTTACTAGCATTTTTTCTAGCATTATTCTAGCATGATTATCATGTTACTAGCACAATTCTAGCATGCTTAGCATGTTACTAGCACAATGCTATCATGTTTCTTACGTTTATCAAGTTTCTAACATTTTGTTAACATGTTCATGAAAGTTACTAGCATTTTGTTAACATGTTTCTAGCATGATTAGCAAGTTACTAGCATGTTGATAGCATGATTAGCAAGTTACTAACATTTTGTTAGCATGTTTCTAGCATGATTAGCAAGTTACTAGCATGTTGTTAGCATGATTAGCAAAAGTTACTACCATTTGTTAGCATGTTTCTAGCATGATTAGCAAGTCACTAGCATGTTGTTAACATGTTTAACTAGTTACTAACATGTTGCTAGCATGATTATAGCATGATTAACATGTTACTAGCATGATGCTAGTATGTTTCTAGCATGATTAACACGTTACTAGCATGGTGTTAACCTTTTTTTAGCATTATTATCAAGTTACTAGCACGTTTCTAGCATGATTAACATGTTACTATCATGTTGTTAACATGATTAACAAGTTACTAGCATGTTACTAACATTATTCTAGCATGATTAACATTTTACTAGCATGATTCGAGCATGATTAGCATGTTACTAGCATGATGCTAGCATGTTTCTAGCATGTTTAGTAATGTTGCTAGAATGTGTCTAGCATGATTAACAAGTTACTAATATGGTGTTAACATGATTCTAGCATGATTAACAAGTTACTAGCATGTTTTACTAACATGATTAGCAAGTTAATAGCATGTTGCTAGCATGAATATAGCATGATTAACATGTTACTAGCATGATTCTAGCATGATTAGCATGTTACTAGCATGGTTGGGATGCTACTAGCATGATGCTAGCATGTTTAGCAAATTGCTAGCATGTTTCTAGCATGATTAGCACGTTACTAGCATTATGTTAGCCTTTTTTAAACATGATTAGCATGTTACTAGTGTAGCGAATCAGCTCAAAGGGGAAATATAAATAATTAATCATAACTAGTTATAATTAATTATAAATATTTAGATCCACTGTAAGTATTTACTTGACCTCTCAGGGTCAACTGTCTGTCAATTCTAAGAACGTTAATTTCCTGGTTAAGGGAAATAACTTTCTTACTGTACAATACCACTCATGTACTAGCATGTAGCAGAAATCTGCATGATTAGGGACTACGATTATGAGCAAACAATGAACAACCTCAGGTGTGATACAAGTAAGACTTTATTAACTACATAAACACTTAAACTATTCTAACATACACCTATACATACACACACACACACACACATGCATACAGTTGGTATAGGAAAAGGGTTAAAGCTTAAGCAGTAAAGAGAAGAGAAATAAAAACATGAAGCTATGGTACCATTTGATATTCAGCAGATCTCCAGCCTGAAGGGAACATCAGTTTCTTAGTTCAAACACACCTTTGTAAAAAGGTGCAAATGATACTTAATGTATCAATTAATAA